>NC_056610.1:5785151-6085151 GCF_018340385.1 Cyprinus carpio | reverse complement strand
ACCCATCCAAAGTGCACACACACAGCAGTGAACACACACACACCATGAACACACACCTGGAGCAGTGGGCAGCCATTTATGCTGCGGCGCCTGGGGAGCAGTTGGGGGTTCGGTGCCTTGCTCAAGGGCACCTCAGTCATGGTATTGAAGGTGGAGAGAGCACTGTACATTCACTCCCCCCACCTACAATTCCTGCCAGCCCGAGACTCGAACTCACAACCCTTGGTTTGCAAGTCCAACACTCTGACCATTAGGCCATGACTTCCCTGTCAACAACAAACAAACAAACAAACAAACAAAAAAACAAACAAACAAACAAAAAAACGCTAATGAACTAATAAACTTGTTGGAAGAGGAAAACACTACTTGGCTGAAAAAAAAAATATATTTGGGTTTATTTTACTATGTGAAAAAAATGCATAGAAAACAAACAAAAAATTGAATAATAATGTGTACATTGGCAATATAATTGGTTATTAATATTTAATTGGCTCGCTTTCACTTGTATTTGATTAGCAGCCATTCTCATTGGTATTCCTCAATATGCAGATCACAAATAAAAGAATTGTAATGAGGAGCACATAGAAAGGCTTTACTTTCTCCGAACACACCTACGCAATATGCTTAGAAATCTACATCAGCATAACATCAGAAACAAGATATTCAAAGTCACTTTTGACAGGTACTGTATGGAACAATAACAATTTGTTGCATTAAATGTGTTTCTCATTAAAGGATTTAAGCTTTAATTTGCATCTAGTTGGGTAAATTGAAGATTTTCTCCTCCACAGATATAATCTATATAAACATCCCAATAAAATGTATATTCAGCAGAATACGGTGCAGGGCGGGACTTGCTGATCCTGGATGATGCATGCAAGCATTATTTTCATTAGAACAACATGCACTGATGAATCATGCGCAGTGAGTTCATGTGAAGACAATGAAGTTTGCGTGTGAATTAGCTGCTGTTGCGGTGCTGTATTTATAGCAGGTGGAGTGTGAGAGCGGCAGTGTTGATGTGGCAGTGCTCTCTGACCGCGCTAAGAGCTGTTCTGTTCCAGCTCCGTGAGTAGGTGGACTCTCATCCACAGTTCCCTCTCTTTCTCTCTGTCTGTGCACAGGATCTTTGTTTTCATCTATCCTGCTATGAGTTACAAAAGGTTTCCATGGGAACTAAATGGAGATCACTCAAAAAAAAAAAAAAAAAAAAAAAAAAAAAGCGCTGTAGTTAAGGCAGAGCATGTGATGTGGTGATAGCCAGGGCCTTTGCTATGTCACTAATGGAGTATGTAGATGATTGCTACACAGATAAGGAACCAGCCACGACCACCTGCTTCAGATCATTCCCTGACCTGCTGATTATAATGTCATACAAATGTGGACACAAAGTGCATTCACCAAAAATGTTACTTTGCATTTAAACACGATAAATGAACGAGACTCCAAAAAAGTCTTTGGAAAGCAATCTGGTGAATATTATAAAATCTGAAAACATGTCCACATTACATTTAACCCAAAGATCTAAATAAATGATGTCATTAATTATCATAGACATATCTCATTATTGTAATATGAAAACAAATAATGTTATATTATTATGTGATTAAATTATATGGTTTGTGAATTGTAATATTGATTTGTTGTTTTTAAGCATCTTGGAGACGTTGCCACAGTTTTTCTGGATTGAGTCTGTCTCAGTTTGTTCTGTTTCTTCATGTCACTCCAGACAGACTGATGATGATCAGATCACATCTCTGGGTGGAACACAAAAGTCTCACTGAATTATTACAATTAATGGCTAAAGGAATATTTGGAAATGTAAACGTCTCAGTTACGTATGGTTACCCGTATGGTTGCCCGTATACGTAACCCATATGGTTACGTATGGTAACCCTCATTCCCTGAAGGGAAGTTGTGGCCTAGTGACTGTGGTGCCCTTGAGCAAGGCACTGAACCCCCCAACTGCTTCCCTTTCAGTCGGTCACTCTCGATGTCACGTAGGTGACCGACGAATTGGGATCCCTGCCAAAGTGCCATGGGTGCTGCCTCTTCCAGTGCCCTGTGCGAGCCACCTGCACCCCTATTAGGTTTAGGGCGGGGCTCGGAACAAATAGTTCCACTCACCATTGTCAAAGCACTACCTCACTGGGTGAGATTGGATAACACTGGGAAAAAGTACCCGTTCCACTTGGAACAGGGACGCTGCGGAAGACGCATCCTTCCCAAAGGAGTTTTCGGAAGCAAATACACATATAGCATCCGTTTAGGTTTAGGTGTATATGGAGACATTTGGGGTGATTAAAACCCTCTTGGGAAGGCAGAAGTCTGCCGGGGAAACATGGTCTCCAAGGCTATACCGTGGACTACACACATACGAATACCACTTAGGTCTCAATATGGAACCCAGCCTTCCACGGTTCTCACGGATTCCTCATGAAGGCCTGGCGCTGGACGTTCCGCCGCTTCCAGCTGCCTAGGGTGATGGAGGATCTCAACAGGGTCTGCAGTATGGACACTCTGGAGCAGTTTTAGCAAGCCGACACTAACAGGGGCCTCTTGGTGCCACTATCTGTTTGAGGTGAGAACACTGGAGGATACCGGCTCTACATGAAGGCTATAGAACCTAGCGAACGTGTTAGGGGTCGCCCAGCCCGCAGCTCTACCAATATCTGTCAGCGAGGCACCACGAACCAGGACCCAGGAGCATGCAACACTTCTAGTTGAGTGAGCTCGCAACCTGAATGAGCAGGGCACACCCTGTGCCTGATAAGCCAGGGTTTTGGCATCCACAATCTAGTGGGCCATCCTCCAGCCAGGCCGGGGCCTCAGGATTACCTGGGAGTCAGCCGGCCCAAACTCTAGGCACGAATCGTCAACTGAAAATACATGCAGGTCCTCTACTCTCTTGATGGAGGCCAGTGAAAGCAGGAGCAGAGTTTTCAATGAAAGAAACTTTAGCTCAGCTGAATGCAAAGGCTTGAATGGCCCCTGCCATAGTAATTTTAGCACTAGAGTCAGGTCCCAAGAGGGTATAGAGGGGGTCCGGGAAAGATTTAACCTCCTGGCCCCTTTAAGGAACCTGATGACAAGGTCATGCTTATCTAAAGACTTCCCATTCACGGGGTCATGGTACGCAGCAATAGCGGCAACCTGGACTTTGAGGGTGGAGGCAGACAGCCTTCACTCCAGCCCTTGCTGCAGAAGGGAAAGCACGACCGCAATCGGGCATCTTTGGGGGTCTTCTCGGCGAGAAGGACACCACTCGACAAACAGGTTCCACTTAAAGGCGTAAGCGTGTCTCGTAGACGGTGCTCTTGCTGAAGTGATGGTGTTCACTACCTCCTGGGGTAGGTCACCTAGAACCTCTGTTACGCTCTTTGAAGAGGGCCCAGCGCGTTCCGTGGGTTGCTCCACTGTATCGGAGATGCAGGAGGACTGATGGTCCCCAGAGGGTTGGTTCCCTGCGGGGTTTGCCACCACTGTAATCCTCAAACCACCCGCGCTACTGCTGGAAGTGGTTCTCGTCTGTCGGCCGCCAGAACGAGCCCCAGATTGTGGAGGCGGCAACAGGACTCCGTCCCCCTGAAGGTAGTGGAGCCTGGTTCGCAGCTCTGAGATGGAAATCTTCCCACAGTGGGAACATGACTCATCCACGAAGGCCACCTCAGCGTGCTTGATGCCCAGACACATGAGGCAGCAATCGTGACCGTGACCCATTGCCAGGTAACGACCGCACCCAGAAACGCACGGGTGAAACAACATCCTTATAGGGACGATCTGTCATCTTTACAAAGATGCACCTGTGAAGCTCTTTTAGAAAAATTTTCTCTTTAGGAAATGTTCTTTTAGTACTGAGGCGCACAGGGAAATTGGCTGCTTGCAATATGGCAGGGGGTAGTGCAGCCTGAAGTGCGGGAACGATCATCGCTGAAGCGCCGTCTCGCCATCACACAAAGCTTCCGAGTTCACAGCAGACACAGTTGAGCAGAACGATACTAGCGCTTGGCTCCGAAGCGAAAAGCTGGTATGCATTGCATCTGCTGCCTTATTATACTCATGCTGTGATCAGCGGCAGCTGGATGCAATAATTGCATGCCAATGTGCATTGGCTCGTTTAGTTTACACTCGAAGTAGATTGGTCTATTGAAGCGATATTCCAATTCGTTGGTCACCGACAAGGCGTCGAGAGTGACCGACTGAAAGGTAACTGATATTTCCTAATGACACACTACATCAAAAAAAGAAATACAGCAACAAGTTAAATTGAAGGACCAATTTTCACTATTATGTAGAATGCATATTATTAGCAAATGTTTATTAGTGCTTATAAAGCACATATTATTGTCTTATTCTGAAGGACCATAAATTAGATTTATTCCACCCCATACTGAAATGTAACAACAACCTTACTAACTATTAATATGCAGCAAATTAGGAGTTTATTGAGGCAAAAGTCATAGTTAATAGTTACTGTAGTTAATAGTGAGAATTGTTCTCCACAAGTAAAGTGTTTACTTTAATGTTTCAAATAACCTTTTTAATAATACATATTAATAATAATAATAATTATTATTATTATTAAATGCCAACTAATGGGTGAAATAATGTTCCATCCATTCATCAGTGTAACAGATATAATTATGTAAAAAATGAATCAATATAATTATTCTGTCCTGTACTTATAAAAAGAAAAAAAAACAAAAACAAATAATACTTAATTTGACTATATCTTAAATGAATGAAAATGTTTTGGCAGACGAGTAAAATCTATTAGACTGAAGGATAGTGGCCAAGATTTGTATAAAATTAAAATTACGTAATTAATTGATTAGTATTTGGGGATGCACTGTGACGCTTAAAGAGAGTCTGCAATATCATCTTATTATTCTTGTTCTATTCAAGTTTTTTTTTTTGAGGTATATAAACTGTTGTTACACTGAATGACATTTTAGTTGGTGTCTTTAATAAATCATGGTAAAAATGTATGATGTTGGCCTCCTTACCGATTTCGTATTTTTTTGCATGTTTGTCACACTTTAATTTTTCAGATCATCGAACAAATTTAAATATTAGTCAAAGATAACACAAGTAAACACAACATGCAGTTTTTAAATGAAGGTTTTTATTATTAAGGGAAAACAAAATCCAAAACTACATGGCCCTGAAGTGTTTGCCCCCCTGTTAAAACTGTCGTTTATCACACCTGAGTTAAATTTCTCTAGCCACACCAAGGCCTGATTACTGCCACACCTGTTTGCAATCAAGAAATCTCTTAAACAGGACATGCCTGACAAAGTGAAGTAGACCAAAAGATCCTCAAAAGCTAGACATCATGCCGAGATCCAAAGAAATACAGAAACAAATGAGAAAGAATGTAATTGAGATCTATCAGTCTGGAAAAGGTTATAAAGCCATTTCTAATGCTTTGGGACTTCAGCGAACCACAGTGAGAGCCATTATTCACAAATGGCAAAAACATGGTGCAGTGGAGAACCTTCCCAGGAGTGGCCGGCTGACCAAAATTACCCCAAGAGCACAGCGACGACTCATCCAAGAGGTCCCAAAAGACCCCACAACAACATCCAAAGAACTGCAGGCCTCACTTGCCTCAGTTAGGGTCAGTGTTCATGACTCCACCATAAGAAAGAGACTGGGCAAAAATGGTCTGCATGGCAGAGTTCAAAGACGAAAACCACTGCTGAGCAAAAAGAACATAAAGGCTAGTCTCAGTTTTGCCAGAAAACATCTTGATGATCCCCAAGACTTTTGCGAAAATACTCTGTGGACTGACGAGACAAAAGTTGAACTTTTTGGAAGGTGTGTGTCCCTTTACGTCTGCCGTAAAAGTAACACTGCATTTCAGAAAAAGAACATCAAAACCAACAGTAAAATATGATGGTGGTAGTGTGATGGTCTGGGGCTGTTTTGTTGCTTCAGGACCTGGAAGACTTGCTGTGATAAATGGAACCATGGATTCTGCTGTTTACCAAAAAATCCTGAAGGAGAATGTCCGGCCATCTGTTCGTGACCTCAAACTGAAGCAAACTTGGGTTCTGCAGCAGGACAATGATCCAAAACACACCAGCAGGTCCACCTCTGAATGGCTGAAGAAAAACAAAATTAAGACTTTGTAGTGGCCTAGTCAAAGTCCTGACCTGAATCCTATTGAGATGCTGTGGCATGATCTTAAAGGTGGTTCATGCTCGGAAACCCTCCAATGTGGCTGAATTACAACAATTCTGCATAGGTGAGTGGACCAAAATTCCTCCACAGTGCTGTAACAGACTGATTGCAAGTTATCGCAAACGCTTGATTGCAGTTGTTGCTGCTAAGGGTTGCCCAACCAGTTATTAGGTGTAGGGGGCAAACACTTTTTCACACAGGGCCATGTAGTTATGAGTGTTTTATATATATATAAATATATATATACACACACACACACACACACAAATATATATGTATATAGTGGTATATATAGTGCTCTATTGTCTTTATTTTGTTTGCGTGAAATATAATGCATGGGTTCTTATATAAGTCTTATTTGCGGTGATAACATGAATTTGCACACTGCAAATCCTGCAAAATCACATCTCAATTTTTATGGCAATTTTTTTTTATTATCTGCATTAATTGTCGGTTAATTGGTGAAATATGTACTGGAGTGGGTGTGTTTTGTGTAATAGCCCTTTGTGTTACTGCACTGCGTCTGGTGCAACTTCAAGTCTTCAGTCAACTTCGGTCTGCAATCAACACTATATGACACACTGACCTATTGATATGCCTGTTGTGTTCTGTTGACATACACCTGCTATGCTAAAAAGAGTGGAGGTTTGATTCAAGTGCCGCTAAAATATTAGCTTTGACCTTTTAAGGTGGATCACATTTTCCAATTATAAGCAAGCTCTTTTTGCCCAAATATTTGATCAGAATTCTTTCCTTTAAAAGTGTATTTCACAGTTTTACACTTAAGACTTGACTAGCTCTCACAGTTCGATTCAAGCCCAAATTCTAATTTTCTAGGTCTTGTCATGGACTAGGAAACATGTGGACCCGGTTTGACTTCAGTCTGGAGTGCTCTTGTTGTCTGTGTCTCTTGTTGGCTCACTGTTATTGTGTCTCTGGAACGGAGCACACTGTGAAGGTTCGTGTGACACTGACATGAAACCAGGCTCATTCATCCCAAAGGAAAGCATATTTACACTATCTGAATCACTCAGACCCTCTACTGGTCTCGGTCTTGACTCTGACTCAACCTACTCCGGTTCGGCCTGGACTCAGACTTCAGATGAGCTGGTCTCCACTACAATCTAAATACAATCTAAATGAGATATGTGGTTACAATAATTAAAGCATTTTAATGGGAAAAGTTAAACAACACATTTTAAGATACAGAACGTTTAGTTATCCATCTCAAACTGGATAATTCAATTCTGTGTTCAGATACAGTACATGTCTTTCAGACAGCAGAAGCCTGTTTGTCTAGAACATCACCCTTGGTTTATTATCATCTGTCCTTTGACTCCTTCAGCACCTACAGCTGAAAGGCTTGAATCAGGTTTCTAATTTTAACCCAGCCTCTGACCTCCTTTGTGTCATGTAGGACTCAATAAAGACTCACAACGTGCCTAGATTGCCAAACCAGTGGGACCCTTCTGAAGTCACATACAAAGTCTTGTAACTTGTGTTAGAGCTAATGTACAGTCAGTGGGTTATTATCGCAAAATAAACCCTGACAAGTGATCTGGGGCCTGCACCTCAAAGATATGACCAGAGTTGTAAAAATGGTTTGAGAAAACCAAACCAAACAGCTCCAGCCAGGATTAAGTGCTTACACTACACTCCAGCTAAACTTTCTCTCTGAACTCAGGATTTGATCCTGAGTTTGTGATTATTTCATTAACGGCCAGAATGATCTATTACTTTTGCAGCAAACATCCTGTATTAAGACAATACCATTCCCTGCTGGTAGAAGTTAATATTTCTTGGCTGCTAATGAAGAGATCATTGTGAAGAATTAAAACACATTTTGCACAGCAAAAGGAAACACCACTGCTGTCCAATCAATCAATCAATCAATCAATCAATCAATCAATCAATCAATCAATCAATCAATCAATCAATCAATCCTTGAGATGAGTAATGAATGAAGAAAGGAATAGAGTGAAATTATATATATAAATTATCTGTCATTGTAACTGAATTTTCCTAGGCTCAAAATATAGGCCTATCAAATGAAACAAAAACTTTGTATTAATTTAAAATATATACATTAGGGTAAAATTTTACAATAAGGTTCCATTTGTCAACTATATTTAATAAATTAACTTACATTAACTAACAAGGAACAATGCATTTGTTACAGAATTTATTAACACCATTGTTATTAATCAACATTAAGTAAGATTAATAATTTTTCATTGTTAGTTTATGTTAACTAATATTAACAAATGGAACCTTATTTCAAAGTGTTACCGAAAGAGAATGACCACTTACATGTACATAATAAATAAATACATAAATACATTTTGAATATACAGCCATCAAATTTAACTGAATTGAACTGAATTGAGTGGAAATGAGATTTCCACTCATCAACATATATATTAGGGGTGTCAAAATATGACGGTTCGGTCATATTTCGGTTTTAACGTCACGGTTCGGTATGATTTCGGTACAGCAGGGGGAAAAACAATTTTTTTTTTTAATGGTTTACTGAACAAGTTGCTCTTTCTTGAAATACATTTAGTTATAGTTTCAATTTTCTTAGTGATGCAAATCTACCTCAGCTTATGCTTAAAACTATAGGGAGCACTTTTACATTATAAGATTACAATAAGGCCTAACAACTTAACCCAAACATAAAGCCACAAGGATGGACTGTTTTATTTCAAATCGACGCTAAATACATGTAGAAACAGCGCATCCTTGTGGCGTGGATGACACAGAAGAGCACACACGGCATACGGTGATATGGAGAGACACAGAGGAGACTGCTGATAAAGGAATTATTGAATAAATCATTATTTTTGTTTTCTTTGCTTACAAAAAGTGTTCCCGTTGCTTCATATAACCCAGATTGCACGTCTGATGGCAGATGGAGTATTCTGACAACGACTTTCATACCTTTTATGGACCTTGACACTGTTATTTATTTGGCGGTCTATGGGACAGTCTCAAGCCTCCAGGTTTTCATCCAAAATATCTTAAATTGTGTTTTGAAGACGAACAGAGCTTTTACGGGTTTGGAACGAAATGGGGATAAGTGATTAATGACAAAATTTTCAATTTGGGGTGGAGTATCCCTTTAATGCTGCGTACACCAAATGCGAATAGAGCGTCAAATTCGCGTCTACCGCGTCTAGTTTGCCGCTTAAACATTTTAAATGCATTCACATGTCTAGAGTGAAATAGACGCGCGTAGAAAGCAAGAGTTTGAAGCGAAATTGACGCGTGTCCGAGGCGAAATCATCGTACCGAACCGAAAGACCAATACCGAAACGGTTCAGTACGAATACGTGTACCGTTACACCCCTACTATATATGCAGTGTGCTATAATCTGAAGCATCAGAGAAACTTGGAGTGACGACAAAAGATGTAACTGTTACAGCTGATTGTTTTAATAAAAGTTTCTACAGAGTTTATATGGCCATGAACACTGGTAAGGGATCGAACATTGGTGAAACTACTATAAAACTTACTTGTATAGCCACCTAAACTGGTTTTGGGATAGAGATTCATGTGGTAGAGATTACTTAATGACTACTTGTAAATAAGTGGATGTGAAACATTGACTTTTATGTGAGAATAGAGTGTCAGGTGAAAAAAAGAACAATGTTTCCTGTGTAAATGATCAAATCTGACAGTAATATTTAAAGATACAGACCATAAAGACACAAAGTTGGACTAAATATTCTAAATACATTATCAAAGGAGTACCATGATTGTTTTGTATTGTCTGAGGTATTATAGAGTACTATGTGGATAGCATAGTACATGGTAATCATTTTAATACCATGGTTAAATCAAAGTGCCATGCCATTGGATCCCATTACTGTTCCTTTGTACAAACCTGCTGTTTGTCCCCTTAAGTCAGGTAGCATGACCATTGTACAGTATGCTGCTCAGCAGTGTTGTGCACTCCTAGTCATCTCTAAATGCAACATTTCTATGCAGGTT
This sequence comes from Cyprinus carpio, assembly GCF_018340385.1. NCBI lineage: Eukaryota > Metazoa > Chordata > Actinopteri > Cypriniformes > Cyprinidae > Cyprinus > Cyprinus carpio. The sequence goes on along the minus strand of NC_056610.1, from coordinate 6,074,971 downwards.
CAATCTCAGAAATGCACTGTGGTGCTTCCTCATTCCGTCATAAACTTTTATCGGGTTGTGCTGTAACTGAAAATTTCACTGGTTCGGAGTATGCATTTGCATGCATATGAGCTGCTGTGTCTGACTCGGGATGCCAGCCAAGTATTGCGTTAACAAGACACTGAAGATCATATAACTGTATATTCCTCAGGAGACCATATGACAGCTTTAATCTTTTCAAATTAGATTGCATTGGACATGTGAGTAAACGTGAAGCAGAATATAGAGGACATGATGGTGCAGTTTTCAAAGCTGTTGGGTCCCCAAGCAAAACCAACATTTGATGGTTATAGCAAATTAAAGAGAAAAGTAAAATCACATAGTTATGCCTTCCTATTCATTCATAATGATCATAAAATGAGATTTCTACTCTTCACTAAACATGTCATTAATCTATGCCAGGGATCACAATGTCCCCTACGGTAAAATACTGCAACTCATCCAGCTCAAACAGAGATTTCCTGAAAGATTGCCAGAGATTCATCTTTATCTAAAAAACCAAGTATCATTATTATTCAAAATCATGCAAGAAAAAGGTATGCAAATGTAAACACAGCTGATTTTGTGTACTGAATGCGGCTATTTAGCTCATTAGCACATATTGGATGCATTGATATTGAGAGATAGGTACAATATACACATGTGCGAATCAATCACTGGCACTAAACCTGCAGCTGAGAGACCCCTCACCCCCACCCACAAGGGCTTTCACAGATCCCCAGCCTACTGCAAATTAAGCATCTCCTCAGTCGATAGTGTATTTAATGCTTGCTAATCCAATATTCGAGTTCTATAATGCAATGCAAGCTCAAGCAAAAGGTGATGTCCACTTGTCAAAGCCACTAGATGATGTTGTTGGCGTCCTTTGGTCGGCAAAGTTAGAGTTCATTGACGTGTTCATGAGTTTTAATTATGATTATGCAAGAGGAAGACTACGTCTGGCATTGCTGTTCATTTGACAATAAAGTAGATATGATTGCTTGAGGCACAGTTCCTTTTTCATTTTACTGTCTGCTTTGCCACACACACTGAATTTGAATGAGGATCTTTCCCAGCATCTCCAAGGCATGAGTTTTGATTACACGTATCTCTTTTGCATTTGCAAAGTTCGTTGGAACCACGTTCTCGCTCAAACATGCCAATCTGACAACAATATGTTTCCCTGAGAGAGAAAAGCAAACAAAAACCAAAAACGACAGCTTGCATTAGCCCGACATCCCCAGCGAAGGATTACACTGATCCTTTCAGAGGATAAATCTGTTGAATTAGATGGCACCTTACCTGTGTCTGAAGTATGCAGCAGTCGCTTTCAGCCCAACCAATCATGCCCTCCTATTTGGGCAGCTCGAGTGCTTGCTGGCAGTTGCACAGGTGGAGGTTCACAGAGAGCTCTTTCCCATTCACCCAGGTCATTGCAGCTGGCCCCGGTGTCTTCTTGAGCAGACAGGGGATGGGCGGCCACTCAGACCTCTCACATCTCCGGCGGATCCTTGCAGTATGTGTTCGCTCTCAGAGACTGCTGGATGCAACTTTCCCCCCTATTCTCCACCTCGCTGGGTTTGCATGCATTTCCCTTCCTTTTGTGAGATCCGAGGAGTGTGACTGAGAAGCAGGGAGGAATAGAGCGTGAAGGCAGGAGAGGAGGAGAGAAAGGGAGGGAGAGAGAGAGAGAGAGAGAGAGAGAGGGAGGGAGGCACAGGAGAGAGATGCTTCATTTATTGGTATAAATCAGGAGGGGAGAGAAGAGGAGGGTCTGTGGAGAGACTATAGTACATGTCAGTCACGTCCACATTAGAGCGTGTGTGCACGTCCCAAAAGATGCTCTCTGGACATGTGTGATTATGGGTAATGTTGCTTTGATATCACCGCATGCTGGGTTTCCCTGTCTGTCCTTGTACCATGACACTGCTTGCACTAACAAAATTCACATATACGTGCCAAGACAGGGTGATCAATCACATACACAAGCACATAGGGAAGGCAAAGAGACTGCATGCGTCTCCCCAGGAGAAAATTTACATTACAGACTTCCGCAGGGAATATGGGACGGATGTGAGCTATCCTGCTGTTCTTTGAAAACCTCCTTGGAGAGGACAGAAGGAACACTGGATTGCTAATCAAATAACCCAGCAAAGTAGCATTGTTAAATACTCAAACCAGTGCAGGATTACGGAGTGAAGATGCTCTCTGAGCGAGGTTATCTGGTTATTTGGCCGGGACCTTGAAGCCAACATTAAATGGCATTCACAAGCCATTTTACTTCTCGAGAGTGACGTTTTTATGAGCGAAACGAGTATTGAATGAGATATGGATTGATTTTATCCATTGAGAATTGATTGGATTGTTAATAGCACTGAGTAATGAAGGTTTACTACTCTTCAGAAACACCACTAGTACCTTTTGGGGAAGCTTTTTGATCGGGACATGAAAGCTGAAGGTCAAGTTCAACCTTGACAGCATTTCAGTGAATCTCAATGTTGATGTTTGTTTCTCCTAAATGGATCAACATGACTGTGGCAACATTTGTTGATTAATGCACGTATCATGGAGTGGAAATAAAATGTCACCAAAACTTGCCCTAAACCAGTGGCGACTTGTCAGAGGAGGCAAGGGAGGCAGAGCCTTCTCAAAATTTTGAAGTGGAAATGGATGAAGAACAATTTGTTGTTAATAAAATTTCTAGTTATTAATTTTATGTTTTCAGAATGTGTATTTGATGTTTGCAATTTCACCTTTGTGATTGTAAAATAATACTTTTAACTTTTAAAAAGCAGATTTAAGTAGTAAAAAAACTACTCTAAATCAAACTAAGAGCAAATGCATACATTAGAATACATTAACTTCTTCATGTTTCTACATGGTTTTGAGTTATTCCGTTGAGTGTTTCATGTACATGGATGCTCTGCATTACAAGAATAGCACTGTGATTTACAGAGTAAGTTTTACTACATAGTCTGCTCAACTAGGTGATGCCAGATAAAATAGAAAGTCATTAATACATTTAGCTTTTTTGGAAAAAAGATCCAATAATGAATCTCAAACAATAAGATAAAAATGTGCTGTTTAAAATTCATGTGATTACAAGGGTGTGACACTCAAGGCATAAATAAATGAGTGTGCAGGAGAAATGAGAAAGCCTGAGACAAAATGCAAGACAGGAGACATTTACAGAGGCATGTGGCAGGATACAAAGCAGCTCACCCAACTCTCATTGTGAGCAAATAGGTTCCCTTTTCAATCAGCCCCTCAGGTTGGGTCAGGCTAATACTTCCAGAGTTTTGATTTACCCAGGCTTATTATGTTGATATGCCTATGTGTTTAAAACTGACAAAACATAAGAAATTGAAGGTTCTGCATCAGTTGTCTTAATTTTGCTTTTCAGACTTGACTAACGATGATTACTTTCCTGTAAATGTGACCAGATGTGAGAAAGAACAATACTGCATGTCAGTATACGTTGTTATTGAAATGCTAGTGACAAACATAATTTTAAATCATCGTTCATTACCTTGAAAATTTTCCTAATGTCCAGGATGGTGTCGAGGACAGACAGAAGGTTAATATATGTCCTCATATATATATATATATATATATATATATATATATATATATATATATATATATATATATATATATATATATATATATATATATATATAAGCTTCATAAATGTATATAATATATATATAATAAAAATATACATATATATTATTTTAAAATGCTATTTTTTAGTTTTTTTTTTTTTTTTTTGGAAATGCCTCACATCTCTTGCAAAATGAAGCACTGCATTCAAAATATCACAAACACATCTCAAAAGCAAACATTTGCAAAAACTTTTGCCATAATATTAATTCCTGTTAGATTTTTGTGTTACATAGAGAATTGTTGTGTTGTGTTTTGCAGTTGAAATTGAAATTGAAAACTGTGTCAAAGTCTGAGAATTAGTCTATGGTTTTGCAGATTTGGTGTGTGGTTCTGTTTGAGTGTCAGCTTTCAGAAATCATGTGACATGTAAAGATTATGTGTGTAAGCAGTTAAAAAAAAAAAGACTTTAATTAATAGATTTCAAGGCGTGATCCTCCTGAACGCCACTGTATTTATGTGTGAATGTTGTGTTTTGCGCATTGTGATTTATATGAGGATCATTGAACATTCTCACACTTTAACAGTATTTATAGCGTCTACTTAATAGAAGAAGCTGTGTGAACGAATATCTGAAAATATGCATTGGTATGCAGGTGTAAGGGACATTAAATTAAATACATGCACCTCTTTCATAACAGTTGCCGGAGGTTGCAGACCCCTGCCGTAGCATATCACAACCTGTCTATTTCTGTGCCCTTCTCTCATCTACTTCCCCAGTAGCTACCTTTTCATTTCCCTGTAGGTGGCACCTGATCTAAGACAGCACCCCTGTCCTCAGCACTGCTCCTTTTCCCAGACTTCAGCTGAAAAGACCTTAATGTGCAGCCAGCATGCCAGATGTGGTGTGATTTAGCACATCTGATGTAGGTGTCAAACGTCCTGCATTGTCCAGTTCAGAAGCTGGGTTAGCATCATGTGGACCTTTGAAAGGCTTTTCTTTGTCTTGTTTCCACCCTCTGGTCACCGTTCATCTGGATTCACTGCAGTTTGCATTGCAGATGTGCATGACACCCTGATCTGAATACTCCATGGGGCATCCACCCATCTGGACTCACAACACCATCAGGAATGTGTTCTGTGGCTTTTCCAACACCTTCAAATCCATTGTGCTTTTGTGACAAGGGTGCGATTTCATGGCAAAGCATGTCGATGCCACTGTGGTATGCCTGTAACTATGGAAACAGATGGACAATTGCCTGATATCTGGGACCTCTGGTGGGGGAATTGTGAATCTCTGTTATCATTTTAAAAAATGTCCTCCCTCTGCAAGTGACTGATTAAATGATTGATTGGTTTTGTCACTTTCGACCACATCACAAGCAAATACGGGCTGCATCAGAACACTATGTCAAGGACTTCCCTTCTATTGTCATGGGAATAGTGCTAAAAATAGCTTGCTGATTCCAGCCAGTCAAAGCTCAGAGAGCAGATAGCCATGACATGTAACAAAAACATAAGCTGTAAGTCTACAAACAGACTGGAGGTCTTGAGATCATTAACAGAAGGACCTTGCCTGGTTTACACCCATTATAATATATATATATATATATATATATATATATATATATATATATATATATATATATATATATATATATATATATATATATATGAAGACAGTTTTATTCAGAAATAATTGTATGCCCAAAGCTGGTAATTTATCTCATTCATTAAACCCCCCTGAGAGATATATTGAGCTCAATCTAATCCAAAAGCCAGGTCAAAAAAACCTAGCCTTATGGGTGTTGAAATATGCAGCTTTTGTAATTTCTTTGAGTCCACCGCAACATATCTCTTTGACAGGCCATGTGACATTACAGCGTGAGGATAACAAGCGTGTGATCATACTCTTTCACTGAAAGTTAGGAAATGCAAAAATGTTAATGAAGAATTATAACAGCACATTAACATTCATGACTTAAAGGGATAGTTCACCCAAAAATTCTGTCATTAATTGCTCACCCTCATGTCGTTCCAAAACCGTATGGCATTTTTTCATCTTAGAAACACAAATTAAGAATTTTTTGATGAAATCCAAGAGCTTTCTGACTCTGCACAGACAGCAAGGGAACTACCACGGTCAAGGCGCAGAAAGGTAGTGAGGGCATTGTTAAAATAGTCCATGTGGTTCAACAGTAATTTACGAAGTTACAAAAAAAAAAACCCCTCTAAAATTACGACAATCATTTCTTTTCTTCCGTTCTTTCAATTCAATATTATTCAATAATTTCCAGATAATATGTTATTGATTAATTACAAAATGTTTATTATTATTCAAAATAATGTGGCTCAGTGGTATTGCATTGCGATAGCAGTGCAAAAGGTTGTGGGTTTGATACCCAGGGAACACATGTTAGGTAAAAAAAAAATGTTGAATGCCTGAATGTGCACTGTAAGTTGCTTTGGATAAAAGCGTCTGATAAATGTAAAAATACTATTATTAGTAAAAAAGCCACATGCACACGTTTACTAAGCTATCTAAATGGGGACATTCCATAGGCGTAATGGATTTTATACTGTACAAACTGTATATTCTATTGCTCTACACCAACCCTACACCTAAACCTATCCCTTACAAAAAACTTTCTGCATTTTTACAATTTTAAAAAATAAACAACTTTGTTTACTTTATTTTTATACCAGTTTTACAAATGAAGATGTCCCCAAAGGGAGGTTTTTGTAGATTTTGTCAGGTTTAGCTCACATTCGGGTACAAATTTGTCCCCAGAATATGGTTAAGTAGGTACACACACACACACACACACACACACACACACACACACAAACACACACACATCTCTGTGTTCTTAAATTTTCCATTACCAGTGAGAAACTGCTTCAGACATATTATTCAAATTGATTTGCAAAGCAATACAGACCAATTTACCAACTTGTTTTAAGTCTTTGAACTAAATTGATTCAAAAAATTGATTTAATCATGAATGGGGCATCGCTCAAGGCCCAAGGTTAAAAATATGTATTGTATTACAGTTTTTTCTGAATGCTTAAGCACTAATCGTGATTCTTGTAGCACAATTTCTAAAACTATTAATACGTATAGCAAAACCACTCACTGACTTTGCAAAACTAAAAGCACAAACACTGCTTTGCACTCAGTTTGCAATTTTGTAACACACACTTTGCAAAACTGTAGGCACAATTCACTGCACAACACTCTTTTTGCAGAACTTTAAACACAACTCACTGCTTACACTCAATTACCAAATTTCCAACACACTCCTTGCAAAATTATACACATGTATGGCTATCATTAACACTATTTTGCCAACTGTCTGGCACACTTTCACATGTGAAAACTGTTTTAGATAATTAGTTCACTTTGCAATCAGCCTAAGCACTATAAATAATCCACAGGTAAGCTGTCTGTGTGGAGTACAATGGAATGAGTAGTAAGAGTGAGAAAAGTGAGAATCAGAGGAGGCCGAGGGAGAGGACGTGGAGGTGAAGAAGTTGGAGGAAGAGGACGTGGAGGTGAAGAAGCGAGAGGGTTAGAGGAAGTTAGAGGAAGAGGACAAGGAGGAGCAAGAAGAGGACGAGGAGGGGAAAGAGGAAGGGTAAGAAGAGTAAGAAATAGAATAACTGATGACATCAGAGCTACAATAGTGGACCATGTCATCAACCATGGGATGACCCTGAGGGAAGCTGGCCAACGGGTTCACCCTAATTTGAGCAGCTACACTGTGGCAAGCATCATTAGGACATTTCGAAATGAGAATCGGTAAGTACTTTGTAGCACTGCCATACTCTAATGAGAAACACAACAGTACCATACATGCAAAAATACTGAAATTGTTACTTTACAGAATTGCTAGACGTCCAGATGTTGGGGGCAGAGGAAGAATGTTCACTCCAGAGCAAGAGACCCATATAGTGAACATGGTGATTGCCGATAATGCAATAAGACTGTGCGAAATACAGCAGCGCATAATTGATAATGACACCATCTTTCAAAATATACACAGTGTAAGCATTTCTGCACTAAGTCATGTACTTGCGCGCCACACAATAAGAATGAAGCAAATTTACAGAGTTCCTTTCGAGAGAAACACAGAACGTGTAAAGCAACTGCGATATGACTATGTGCAGGTAAGCTATAGTGTCATTGGTTCTGAATTTGGAAGTGCATACTGTAGTGCTGTGCATGGGCCTGATGTGTTACATTTGTTTTGTCTTGTCCAGAGATTGATGGAACTAGAAGCAGATGCCATGGGACATGAGCTACTTTTTGTAGATGAGGCCGGTTTTAACCTCAGTAAAACCAGGAGACGTGGCAGGAACATTACTGGACACCGTGCCATCATCAATGTCCCAGGACAACGTGGTGGTATCATAACCATGTGTGCAGCTATAAGCCAAAATGGTGTTGTTCACAATCATGCAACCATAGGCCCGTACAACACTGCACACATTATTGCATTCCTGGACACCTTACATGACATGCTCACTGTTCAGAGACCAGAGCATACCCGATATGTCATCATATGGGACAATGTTAGTTTCCATAGGGCTGCTTTGGTCCGCAACTGGTTTACAGACCACCCATCCTTCATGGCACTCAACCTCTCTCCATACTCTCCATTCTTAAATCCCATCGAGGAGTTCTTCTCTGCCTGGCGCTGGAAAGTGTACGACCATCATCCTCATCAACAGGTAGCCCTTTTACAGGCAATGGAGGAGACATGTGGAGATATTGACCAGGCATCATGTCAGGCCTGGATATGGCATTCAAGGAGATATTTTCCCCGGTGCCTTGGACTGGAGGATATCGCATGCGATGTGGACGAAATTTTGTCGCCGGACCCAGAAAGACGACATGATGTAGGCTGATTGTCTTTTTATTTTCTTTTTTTTTTTGTGAAATTACTATTTTGTGTTCTGACTTTGTCTTGGTTTTGATGAGTGTGAATAAACACCAATACTTGAAGTTTGGATCCTTGTATGTTTACATGACACTATGACAAAAGTATGACCTCAAATTGACATCTGTACACAGATAAAGCAAAAGCCAGATGTGTTTTGTATTCATACCATCAGTGTGTAGTTGGCACATTGTGTGCTTAGTAGATGATGGCTTGTGTTTACTGTTTGATACGAAAACACAATTTTTACGAAGGTGTGAAGAGTTAATCTAGCTGTGTTCGCTTTTGCAAGAGAACTACAATTTTTGATAATTGGGTGAAAGGTTTTCTTATTTGTGTGTAGAGTTTTGCAAAAATAGCCAATAGTTACAAAAAATGTGCTTAAGCAATCAGAAAAAAAAACTGTAACATTACAATAAAAAGTAACAAAATGAACGCCACCCTGCATAATTAAGTAAAAGTATATATTTTAATTAGAAATGTACTCAAGTTAGTACAAGTACCCATCTTACAAATTTTCCAAAAATTTAATCAAGCAGGAGTAAATGGACTGCCCAATTTGATATACAAATGGCTGTTATAATGCTCCAACATCAGGCTCAGGTTCACCAAATATTAAATAAGATAAACCCAACAAATCCATCATTTCCAGCATAAAGAATCAACAATCTGAAAATCAAAGAAAGCATTTGATCAAGGTCGTAGTATTTTACATTACATTTTCCAATTTGCCACAGGCTAACCTTCACACCTTATGCATTAAAAAGCTGCTCAGACAGATTCTCTCAGATGTTCCGGAGCTTGTCATGCCTCCTTTTATTAAGCATCTCTCCTTAGGGGTAGTCAAAAAGAAACTACTCCAAAACAACAACAACAACAAAAAAAAACATCTTTGCTTTTATGCTGGTCATGTGATGTTGATGTTTTTTCTATTAGCTTTGGTTTCCCCCCCAGTGGCTAATTTTCACATTGTCAGATTTTTGACTGTTGTTGTTATGCTTTCCTGTACAGCAGCAGCCCAAAAGATGTATCAGAAGCTGACAATCTCCCTTTGTTTATGTTTATAATGAAATGGCTGTCCTTGCAGGATGCCTGTGTGTGAGAACTTTATCAGTGCTCTGCATGCTGATTGGAACTAGCAGTGTTTGTGTTATCAGGACAGACATCCAGATAAAGCATTCAGCCAATCACTTCAGAAACATCTGGAGATAACTGTCCTATTGTTGATTTTCGTGCCTATAGATAAAAACTGATTGACAACAAAGTTTTATGCTGCTCTTAACCATCAATGCCTTATCCACAACTGGTTTGAAATGGCATATTTTAATACAGCTTTTATGCAGGATACCTTGTTTGCACACAATTTTGAGGCAGCACAATGTATAATATATTTATCTTCGATTATCTTTGATATCTTTAAAATACAACAAAAGTACAACAACTTACAGTAGGTAGACAACCAAAATGGGTATTAGGGCTGCGGCGTTAACTGCAAGTCAGTCGCGTGTCAAAATCATTCGCGAAACTACCACCAGGTGGCGCAAAGGGACGGATTGCGAACGGAATGTAATTGTAAAATGAGATAAAAGGAGGAAGTAAAACAACAATAACATTATGATATTACATTGTAACATCTTTAAAAAACATTAAAAAATTTACAGTGAGTTAATTAAAAAAATATAAGAAATACCTTTACACAAGGGATCTTATGCATGATATTGTTATTAAACAGTAATTAAATATAAGGCCTATATATATAATATTTATAAAAAGCTAAATGTTTTCATTTCGGTTCATTCTTGGTTTAAAAAATAAATTCAGGTTTCATTTGCAGAGCGAAATGAGAACGGTCCAACATTTAGCAATAATTATTATTAACTCTGTTATTATTCTTGATTTTTCAAACTGAGAATAAACACTTATTTTCTACAAGTGAACTACAAAGCCTATTTTACCTCATGAATAATAGTTAAGCTTCAAATGGGCAACATCACGAATATGGAAATGTTTGGATTTCTCCCGAATGAGAGAGCCCAACCTTACCTTATGTTTCGCTTTAAATTATTATTATTATTTTGTTTGTTTATAGCTAAGCCTATATTATTATATACTGCAATTATATTTATCCATTAGAATTATATATTTTTAATTCTTGTTTTGTTCTGATAAATTTGTTAAATGTAAAGGATTTGTTGTAAAGTGAAGGGAACTAAAAGTATCCTGTTGGGACATTATAACATTATTGGGGCAGCCGTTATTATTTCTGAATGTAATAAAATGCAACTTATACATTACTTATATATTTTTTTCCTCTCACAAACGTAATTTAATTTTTATTTATGCGTTTTTAAAAAAAAAAAAAAAAAAAAAAAAAACATGCAGCAAACGAAAATAGGCGATTAATGGGTTAAAATTTGTTACTGTGGGTAAACAGTAATTATAATTATTATATACTTAGGAACAGAGTCTGGGCCTAATCTAGGCTATGCAGGTATTTATATATATATATATTTTTTTTTTTTTTCATTGCATCTGCAATTGACTTTGTGCATCACATTCACTCCGCGAGCTCTGACGCAGAACCTGCGTTGCTAAGCTGTGGACGATTTCAAAACGTTTGATATAAAGGTTGCTGTCCCATTTCATACAGGAATTGTTCATTTAAAAAAATCAAATTATGTTGTTAGTTCTAATTATATTGTTAACACAAGTTCATTTAGGCTATGCACTGTCATGCACTGTGACATTTTACCCTTTTTAACTTATAAACTCCTTGAGATTTTAAAGTCAGTTTCTTATTAAGGAAATTCAAGTAAAAAAAAAAAAGGTTTTAATTGCTTAAATTATTTCTATGAATTAATAATATGTTATCATGTTTATTCTTGTAGAAAATAAGTGTTTATTCTTTAAGAAAATAATGGAAAAAAATAAGGGACGATCCAAATATTTGTCATATTTGTTTTGCTTCACCTATTTATGTAGGCCACAATTATTCTAAAATAATAATAATAATAATAATAATAATAATAATAATAATAATAATAATAATAATAATGTCATTAAAAAATGCCATCGGCCTGAGTAAATTTGACCATTATAGAATTGTGACTTTAAATTTTAGTGATTTAGGAGGTGAAAATACTGTAAAATTACAAATGGCATGGGGTTTTTAAGCTTAACAACTGAAGGTCTATGAAACGTTAGCCAATAAAGCATTTTTTTTAAACAATGGAACTTAAAGTCTTGAACTAAAATATTATTTCCACCATATAGCCTGTGAATAAATAAAATGCATACTTTTCAATGAAAGAACACTGAGGGTGTAGGTTGCTTCTGGTGTTTGGATTTGTACTTCAATATAATGAGATCCAAGTTTAAGAATAGCCTACACTAGTTTTCTCTCTCTCTCTCTCTCTCTCTCTCTCTCTCTCTAACTCTCTATTTTACAGCATTAACTTACAATGAAATATGTCTTCCTTCAGGCAGACTGAATGTTTTCCTGCCTTGCTAAATGTTAGGTCAGTAAGCGCGAGTCCGCGCGCTGTGAAGCGGGAGCAGCTGACGGAGGATTCCGCTTGGTCTTAAAGCCTTCCTCAAACGCTACGTTCACAAATAACAATGATTTTCATAAAATAATGATTAATTATAAATTGAGAATTTGTTATTATTATGGTCTTGTGAAAATAATAATATGGGCTGCGAGAAAATAATGAATAAAAAGAGTATGGCTGCTGTGAGTGCAGGCATGTTTCAACCCAGTAACATGACAACACACCGTTCCTCACAGCCAAAAAACAGACCGGATTCAGTTCAGCTGGTGGGGGCTGGGGGTAGTTCTCTATAGCTTGTGGGGGTCGAAATAAAGGTGTGAATTTCTTGTTCTTTCATATGGACAGTGTCTTATGAAGGTTTCAAGCTTGCAGAGCTGGTTTAGATAGGACGAATCCCATTTTGGTTTTAGGACAACTTTGCAGAAAGGTTTTGATCCACTTCAAATGTAGACTACTGTATAGCGCAATATAGTTTATTAGTTATTATAACTTAATTTCAGAGGAAGTTGCCTTAACTAAAAAAAAAAAAAAAAAACTATGCTAATCTTGCACTCTGACATTTTACACAGCTGCATTTAAATGCGTCTGCATTTTTTATTTTTTCTTTACTTAAATGAAAGCAAGTAAAGAAGGCCCCCTTTAAAATCACTGAAGTTGTCAATTAATGAAGCTCTTTTTTACATCGTGTGCATTTTGTTGAGTATAATGTGAGAACTTGAGTTTAAACGTGAGGACGTTTTATTAATCCATCCATTCTTTAGAGTTTCAATGATTTAGTTAAATCGTGCAGATTTAATTTATTCGTTTCTTGTTTTAGGCTAATTAGGCCTAAATAATGGGAATGGAATTAGACAGTGCCTCATGTTTTACTTAAATAAAGGAAATAATTCATAAAACATGTAACAATTTCTTAATCAGTGTACAGACAAATATATTTTTTTCTCAAGAAGTTATCTGTCAAAATAAAGGACAGGTAATGAATAACAAAAATGCATGTTGTTTTATTAAAGGAATTTTAAAATGTAGGCCTATTATGTGAGAATATTGACATTTAGCATATAAATCCATGCAGCCTAGCTCACTAAAATAGGCTACCACTTTTAATGCTTCAATGCAAAGTAAACCACAATTTCTTTAGAAGAATATAACACATAATTCATATAATATAAATAATACTGCACACCTATTAAATGTGTCAAATCTAAAATATGATGTAATACTGTACAGCTTAGAGAAAATATAAGCACAGGCTCATAGGCTTGAAATTTATCCTGCTTGAATTCGTTCAAAGAAACGCACATAACTTCATAAGTACTAAACTTTCATCTGTGAATATTAAATATTTTAACTACAGTGTTTTCTTTTATTTTCCCTGACTGTAGCCATCAAATGTAACACATCAGCGAGGCAAAACTGACGTCTATTGGCGAAAATGTGCTTTGATGCGCTTGTTTGGTAAATTGTGGTTAAAGCGCCACTCAGCGGTCAAAAGCTGCAAATGCACTTTGCAGACGCGGTGGCGGCAGCGTTGCATGTGGCGGTAGAACCACCGTTTTGGTTGGCCACCTACTGTATACACCCCCTTTAAGGGTAAATATGATACTAAGGTGTACCTAAAGGTTCCAACATGGAAAAAATAAAAAAAATATATATATATATATATATATATATATATATATATATATATATATATATATATATATATATATATATATATATATATATGCTGTAACTGTAACTGTAGCTGTAACTATCAGACAATAGCAACAATTGATCTCAAATAACTCAGTAACTATAAACAAACAACACATAACGTGGCATCAACAAATATGTCATTGTTTCAGTTTCTCCAGAGCCTTTTCTTTGTCTTTTCAAACCACAAACAATGTTTGCACTGAATAGGTGGCTCTGTGATGTTGTCCAATTTACAATCAAAGCTTTTTATTTACATAATTTATTTTCAACCAACTGGTCAAAAGGATTTACAAAGTGGTCTGAATGAGTCATAAATTAAATCACTGTGCCTCTGAGTGGTATCCATTGGGAAATCTAAACATAAGAGACAGCAAATAGGTTTTCGGCTTAACAGTTGCTAAATGCTGATTAGGTTATGTGTGGTAAGATTTTTTAATGTGAAAGAGGTATCTCTCTATCCTGCAGAACTGTTTGTGAGCACTATTTCTGTTAAATATTTCCACTGTACCAAGATGCCATCTGTTTTATATAAGCTTCTTGCAAGCTGTTAATCTATTATGGCCAGATGCACTCATAAAAATGTCAAAACAATATTTGTGAATAAACACACTGCATAGGTAATATACAAAGTTACATAATTAAACAACTCACAACAAGAATTTATATACTGAAGACCTACATAAACATGAACATACAGTATTAACAGTGAATGACTCAAACACTCAAAATACTAAAAACACTCAAATGGCTGGCAGAAAACAAAGACTGGCTGTCAAACAAAAACATTAAAATTAAACTAAAATCTCCCAATTCAAATAAAATCCAGAAACATACAATGTACAATATAAATTCAATATTTAATGATCCACTTTGTAAAATTACAGTACCAACTTTAAATAAATGCTTAAATATTTATTAACAGCAGAAAAGCTTACTTCTTCTTCTTCGTCTTCTTAACTGTCATAAAACGTAAGATTTAAGATTTTGCTGAAACGCTAATTGTGTCTCTACTTGCTTCTCTGTTTCTGCCACGGATTGGCATCCTGAGGTATCTGGGAATTACAGAAACTTCAGTCTGGATCCAACCTGTACAAAGACAAAGACAAGAAGAGATGATGCCAACCCCCCATGCAGAAGACCTCAGATAATACCACCCCTCAAACAACATACAAAACTACCAAATTTTGCTGTAAGGTTAATAGCAACATATGATCATTGCAGTTAGTAGTGTTAACCATCTGTTTGATTATATGTCATTAACTAACTGCATGCATTTTACTGTACATTTCTGCCATATGGACAAAAACTTGACACAGTCACCACTATTAAGCTACTACTAAATATAATGTAGAAACTTTAAAATAGAAACTTACATTTTCTGTAAAGCTGCTTTGCAATGTACAATTGAAAAACATGTACACAATAAGCACTTTGTACCAAATGATCAATTTAAATGTTTATAGTACATTTATTAAAGTACATAGCAGATAAGGCGTCCTAATATAAAGTGGGATCTTAAATAAATAAATAAACAAACCCAGAGGGAGGAATCAGTGTGGAGGATTGCCTGTTATCAATTCAGCCAGGTATTTCTGCAATGGCAGATTATGCTCTCTTGTTCTGCATATTTGCTGCTCAGTGCTGTTGTCCCAACATGCCCCTCAAAACTATTCCTCACTGGGGCCTTTTGCACAGGTTACAAGCTGAGCTGTATAGTCATGATGAAAAGCTATCCTTAAAATGCTTCATTCAGTTGTCTATTCACGTCTCATTTGGACATGAACCCCTTCCTTTTGCACACATAGTGGGCCATTGTGTTTGGGACTGCAATTACTGTGGTAATGCTGGTCATTTTATGCCCTCCTGCCTAATAAATTTTCTAATAAATGTCTTACTTTTCTTGTAATTGTTACTTATGGCACTAACCAGGCAACTGTACAGCTTTAGTTGTTTCAGGCTCTGTAGAAAAGTATATTGATGCAATAAATCATTGATACGTTGTAGTCTGTTTATTGATACTTTACTCCCATTGTATGTTACAGAGATAGATGGACAGCCACTGTGGGCAGGAGGTTACCAAGTCCATCTCTCTACAGGTGGGGCCTTGCACCAGAATATGATTCAGTTAGTCACCAATGCAATCTAATCCATTGATTCTGGGGTTTCCATGGCTGTTAGCAAACAATTCTGCAATCTCCTGTAGAGGAGAAAGATTTTGAAGTGTAAAGATTCCTGTCAACTCATCTGCTCATCAATGGTCCTACCCTTGGATTGTCATTCCAAGCCATTTCTGACTGACCTTCCGCCATCTCAAGTTAACACCGCAATAATAGTAGTTATCTCTCTCTCTTTAAGGATTGTCATCTCATTTTTCTTTAAAAAGCTGTCCTCAGCTAAAGGAAATTCCACGGTATCTCACAACATGTTCTGTTTTTTTTTTTTTTTTTTTTTTTTTTTTTTTAGTACCTTAGGCTGAAGTCCACAGTGGTGTCAATACTTGCCATGGTTGGAATATTATTAGAATTCCCTCAAGAAACCCTCCACTGGTATGGTCTTCTTTGCACGTATACTGGCTTTCAACCATTTTCATGTTTCCCTGGTCTGGTGACCAGTAACATCATCCTGCTTGCAATCAGTGGATACAAAAGATCAATCATGTCTGGGATGTGGCCTATGTACATCTTGAGAAAGCCATACAACAACAAAAGATTCAGACTGACCAGCGACGTCTGCCATTTGTCACTCTTTAACCAGGACTTCCAACTCAGTCCCTGGTACATTGGTCCCTTCAAAATTCTCAGACAAATTACCCCTGTAAGATATAAACTCTTGCTACCTGCTCAGTATCACATTTATCCCACCTTTCATGTGTCTTTGCTTAAACCTGTCAGAGGTATTGGCCGTAAACCTCTGCCTCCACCACCTCTCGAGTCTCGAGGGGCCAATGAATGTTCTAGTTGACTGGGAAGGTCATAAGCCAAATTGACACTCCTTGATTATCTCCCAGTTACACCCTTGACCCTGCCTTCATTACTCAATTCCATCCTGGTCATCTAGATCGCCCAAATCCCAGAAGCAGAACTTGATTGCTGGTCCTCAAAGCGGGCAGTTCATGACCCTACTAGCACATAAGGTTGCCATCACCTGCATTTTTATTTATTTATTTATTTTGTGAAGGTAGATACTTTGGTCCTTGGAGTAAAGGAAATACTGTCGCAATTAAGAGAGGACAATGAAATCTATCTATGTGCTGTCTTCTCACATTGTCTCATATATGATCTGGGAGATTGTGAGCTCTTAGTAGTTAAATTGACACTCAAGGAGTGGAGACTTTGGATCGAGGGAGTAGAGAATTTAAACTCATACTTTCTAAGTTCTTACTGAACATCAGCCGTCGTATGGCAATTTTGTGGAGGTAGATACATTGGTCCTTGGAGTTAAGGAATTGCTATCGCAATCAAGAGAGGACAATGAAATCTATCTATGTGCTGCCTTCTCACATTGCCTCAAATATGATATGGGAGATTGTGAGCTCTTAGTGGTTAAATTGGCACTCAAGGAGTGGAGACTTTGGCTCAAGGGAGTGGAGACTTTAATGATTTTATGAATAAGCTCACAACACTGCACTCGTCAGCTACTGGGATGCCTAATTTCAAGTGTCAGTTTGGCTTTGCTCCTCCATTGTTCCCCAACCAGGAGGCTGAATTTGGATTCCATTAGACTTAGAGGTCCACCAAGCACTACTGGCTAACCTGGATGATGGCTCGGCTCAAATTTCAGTGTTGTCCCAATCCACTTACCTGCCATCACCTTGTTCCCTATCAAAACCTACTCTCGATGCTGAATTTCAATAATGCATATGAGAAGATTATTCAACCGGTTGTAAAGCATGTGTCTCAAACATGACAAGAATTGGCTTAATAACCTTGGTGGGTGATGTAATTTGATTACATGTACCTGCAAGGTTATAAACAGATGTGAAACAGACAGATCTTCAAGTTTTCTTCTCTTCAGAGATCACATTGTGTGTGTTTGTGTGTGTGTGTGCGTTGTGTTCAGTGTTTTACTTTTGTGAAAAGAGAAAGAGAAATATTAATAAGTAATCATGTCAGGAGAAGCTTGACATATTCGCTTGTGGGAAAGGTCTTCCAAGCAGTGGGTCAGGTGGTTTTGCAGGTGAACCAGGCCGACCTGCTGAAAGACCTTAGTAAGGAAGTGTTTTTAGATATGCGCTGAGCCACGGATAGGTCAGTAGGTTCCAGGAAGCCCAAAGACACACAGAAGCCTTCGATAAATTTCTCCCCTGCCGTGCTCAGGTTTCGGGGCTGTCAGCCACCCAGTCCTGACCCAGTCCAGTTCCTCAGCAGTGAAAATGGCAGAAGCACAATGTCCCCTCTACTTCTTTCTGAGTCCTCCAGTCTGGCATCTGGACGCAATGGCCCATATGTGGCCCAGACTGCATCTTTATGCTTTTCCCCAGATCATTCTGCTCCTGGGATTCCTGGCCATGGTCCGTCAACAAGGGTCTCGCCTCTTACTGATATGGCCCATTGGCCTAACAGAGTGTGGTTCTCAGATCTTATATCCCTCCTCGACGGCTCGCCATGGGCGATTCCGGTCAGGAGAGATCTCCTCTCTCAAGTGCAGGGGACAGTGTTTCATCCCCAGCCCAAGTTCTGGAACCTTCATGTCTGATCCTTGAGTAGGATCAACTAAGTGATGCTCCTTCCACTAGAATAATTTATGCCCTCAGATGGCATGTTTTCGAAAGTAAGTGTATGACACACCATGCAGACCCACTTCACTGCCAGGTTGATTCAGTGCTGGAGTTCCTGCAAGAAAAACTGTCTTCAGGCACATGTCCAGGTACTCTCAGAGTCTATGTGGCTGCCATTTCAGCTTGCCATGCTCTGGTTGATTGGGTCTCTGTGGGAAAGAACCCTCTGGTCACCCACTTCAATCGTGGAGCTAAACGGTTGAGGCGTCCAGCAGAGCAACAGTCCCTTTGTGGGACTTTGCTATAGTGCTCGAGGGTAGTATAGAGTAAGCGCCTGTCAGGTTTCTGACTCTGAAGAGGTGTTTTTTTTTTTTTTTTTTACTGGCTATTACTTCTCTAAAGATTTTTAAATGGCTATTATTTCTCTGAAGATACTTTTGTACCTGCCTTCATTTTTACCTTTTGATCTGAGCCTTTTCACTAATATAAATTTGAGTTTTTTTTTTTTTTTTTGCATTCTTCTTCTTTTTCTTCTTATTTTAATTATACTTCTATTTTAACTTATGTGCTGTGTTTGTCTTCCCTTCTGGTTCCACCACCTGCTCTGTAACTCATGGTATGAGAAGGTGTCTCTTAGGGTGTACTCGGTGCCTTGAACCGAGTCCGAGCGCGATTATCCCCCCTCCCCACTTCCCAGCTGGCCTGCACTCACACTTGCACTAAACATTCTGGGTCGGAGCATATTTACTTCGTGTATGAGATAACGGAGAAAACCACTATCGCTAATATTCTGCTGAATAATTAATAATAATTAATTTATAATTTATGCTCTGTATTGATTTTCACTTCTATGTATCAGAAAATTATTATTGAGGCAGCTGACATTAATTAAATAATTTGCAGCTTAACTGGCAAACTACATTTCCTGTTCATCAATAAGGTAAGAACCAGAGCCATTATAAACCTAAATATACTCGATTGAATTAATAAGTTAATTGAAAAGTGTAGTTTAGTAATAGAATATGTTTGAGGTCATAATGATGACAGTAGCTCACACAAAATAGTATCTGTTCCGTGCTCCGGCACAATTAGCGCTCACACTGCATACATACCATGCCTGAGCCCAACCGAACCATGCCCTGGCCCACCTCTTTCAACCGGGCCAGGGCTGGCTAAATGAACCGTGCCCTCACTAATCAAACAAACCGGGCTTTGGGGGTCAAACGCACTCGAGCACGTTTCAAAAAGCCTAGTGTGAGTACACCCTTATACTGGAGACCCAAGTACAGCTCCATAACTTGCCAATTTTAGCATTGCCTGAAGCTGTTTATTTGCTGCCTGAGGTATGAATTTAGTACCAGAGATTGGTTTCATAGAGAAGGCGAGAATTTGGTCTCAATCCAATTCTACACTCTAACCTCAAAAAAGTGTTTTTATTTATTAAGATGTTTTTTTTTTTTTTTTTTTTTCACCATTTAAAAAAATGGGTCATAATCATTATTTGGAAGTAGAGTTGGCTGTGGTGTCTTGGCCTTATGGCCATGAATTTATCTTGTCAAACATTACACTTGCATTCTAAATATTAATGCATACATTACTTTAGGACATTGGATACTGATTCAGCAAAGCTCAAGTCTATGTCACATTTCACAGAAATTAATTTATTTTATGTCAGCTTTGTTCATAAATTTCACTATAGTTGTCTGATATAATGATATGCAGTCAAAGGCAATGTGAGGGAACCTCTGAAAGGCATTTTTGTTTCTGAATCAATACAAGTAACACAGATCTTTTTAGAACAAATGCTTAAGACAAAGTTTTTGGAATTATATAGACAATTTATGAATTGGAGCTAAGTGAATGGACAGGGTTTTACACTGGAATTAGTCTGTGTTTTCATTGATTTGCTAGTGTGCAGAAAATAAGCAGCACTTATCAACAGGGGCGCCCCCCCCACCACCACCAAATTTGGCTGGCCTCCCCAGGTGCTCTCCCTACCAGATGTCTTGCGATAGGCTTGTTTTTAGTATTTATAACTGCATCTGGCAGTGGCAGATCCTGGCATGTGCAGTTGCCTATGGCCTCTTTGTTCCCTCATTTGTACTTATTTTTGGTGTGTTTCTATAGGGTGGTTTATGACTGATTTCGACAGTGCATAATGTTACGTGATCCATTATGTGAATCTCTCCACTCGCAAGCGGATTTCCTTCACTCACACAAAACTGGATGTGTGCTTTTAAATATACATTGTTCTTTTATGAATTGGCTCTGCTCTCACTCAGATATTGCATGAACACACTCAAACGTTGTCGCATCACAGAAGACTTTAAGAGCTTTTTTTTTAATTCAGGTGAGTAGTAGGCTTATCTCACTCAATGGAAGCAAGCTGATTATAATCAGCCTTCTCTAGTTATTTATTTCATTAAAAGCCTACTTATTTTAGTTAAGTGCTTAACTTGTAAATATGAATTTATTCAATCATTTTATTTTAATGCTATTGTATTTTGTTGTTTTTGTATATAGTTTTCCAATAAAAGCGTATCAACCAGGTTCCAGACATAATCACTGAGGGAGCTTCTGAAATTAGTGAGGGTGCTCTAGTCGTAATGCACATTTTTACATATTTTGTCCCATCTATTGCTGTTATCACTATGTCAATCACTGCTACTTCAAGAGCGAATCCCGCATAAATATGCAAAGGTCATTTCCAAAACTTTGTAACGTGTGTGTGTAGCTGAAAAACAAAGTTCTACATTTTAAATGGATTATAGACTGGAAAGCTTGCAAAGAGCTTGCAAACCCCCCGCCACCCTCTTTTAAGCCAGTACCCCAGACTGCCCACCCAGCTAACAATTTTATGTTCTGGGAACGTTCTCGGAACGTTAGTTTTTGGTTCCCAGAACGTTTCCAGAACGTTCCCTATTGGTTATCCAGGAAAGTTTTCTTAACGTATATAGAACGTTCCCTTAAGGTTAGGGGAACGTTCCGGGAACATTCCCTTTAGGTTATAAAAATATAACCTAAAAATAACATACAGGGAAATTTCCCAGAACGTTCTCCATAGGTTATAAAATTAAACCTAAAAATAACTTACAGGGAACGTTCCTAGAACGTTCTTGTTTGGTTCCCAAAAAATAACCAAATGGGAACCATACGGGAACGTTAGGGGAACGTTCTGTGTTTGCTGGGCACCTGCCCCTGCTTATCAACTAAAAAGTAATGAAGTTCATAGCCCCCCCCCCACCCATAATAAACAAATAAATAAACAAGCAAGCAAGTAAATAAATAAATAAATAAAATGCATGCATGTCTATACAGAACAGAAACTGTTTGGTTACCAGTATTCTTTACAATATCTTCTTTTGTGCTCAGGAGAAGAAAGACAATCATAGGGTTGGAACAACTTGAGGATGAGTAAATTATAGATTTGTTTTTTATTTTTGAGAAACTTGGACAACTTAAAGGAACCTATTTATTTTATTTTATTTTATTTTATTTTATTTTATTTTATTTTATTTTATTTTATTTTATTTTATTTTAATAATCCTGCCATTATATCTGTGTACATAATTTTAGAAAGTGATTGTTGCTGTGTTGAAAGAAAAAAAAAAGAAAAAAAAAACCTACCGATGCCATAATAGATATTAATATTAATTATTAATAGATAATAATAATAGATATTAAAATATTTACAGCTGCTCATGAAGCTGACACACACTCTCAACAGCTGACCAATCACAACAGCCTGGGCCAGCAGACCAATAAGAGCAGACTGGGTTTTTAAAAAGGTGGGCTTTAAAAGACAGGTACTAAAACAAGTGTTTCAGGCAGAGAGTCAAAAGAGGTGCTGCAGCAATGTACTGTTAGAGAAATTAACAATATGGGTTATGAAGTTTAAATCATGTAAATGTATTCCTGCATTCACCAAACTGCAATTATGAACTCGTAAATGATCACAAAATGGGCACTAACATGGGCACAAATAAAAATTCAAGGATATTTACAGAGTGTACTTCATTTTCCGAGTAATTCTAATATCAATGTGCTAGCAGTATACTTGTACATGTGCTATTTCAATACTTCCTGGGACTAAATTGGCCCACTTTTTGGTTTATAAAAGTATATGTTTTAGTGTAAGAGTACTAAACAACTAGTTTACATTTTTGTTAGTATGACAACTATACAGATTAATGGTGTATTCACACCTGTCTTGACTGAATCAAACTCAAGTTCGTTTCCCCTTTGGTGTGGATCTTTTGGGCAGGTGTGAATACAGCAATCACACTCAGGTGCGGACCAAACAACTGTACCGAGACCTAGCTGGAGAGGTGGTCTCTGTCCACTTCCAAACAAACTCTCGTCAAGTCAAGTCAAGTCAAGTCAAGTCAAGTCTGCTTTATTGTCAATTCTTCCACATGTACAGTACATACATACAGAGAATCGAAATTGCGTTACTCTCAGACCCCCGGTGCATACAGATAACACTAATAGTAGAGCCTAAAAAATCTAGATCAAATATAAAATATAAGATACAACTATACAATAAGGGAATGTAAAAAAAGACATATAATAAAAAATAAAAATAAAGTTAAATAAAGCAGCGCAAGGCACATGGCAGATAGAGTGCAAACCAGTGAACAAACAGTGCAGATAAAAAGATTTTTAGTGCAAAAAAAGCTTATTCAGTCTGATTAAAGTGAAAAAAGGGCTCAAGAGCAGTTATTTTATTTAAACTAACTGATGAGGTGGTAGAATGATGTCAGTTCCATGGTGAATGAGGTAGTGAGCAGACCAATGCTGCACAAAGTGACTGGTGCATGTCATCGTATGTTAGTGGAAGGTGGGGTGGAAGTACCTGGGGATGTGGGATCTTGGGGGGGGGGGGGTTCATAGTTCAGTGGTGCCTGGGGCAGAAGAGGGACGGGGGGCAAGTTCGGGAGCGAGTTCAGCTTCCTGACAGCCTGATGGATGAAGCTGTCCTTCAGTCTGCTGGTCCTGGCCTGGAGACTCCGCAGTCTCCTCCCTGATGGCAGCAGACTGAAGAAGCTGTGTGACGGGTGGGTGGGATCACCATTGATGCAGAGGGCTTTGTGAGTGAGACAGATTCCGTAAATTTCCTGGAGGGAGGGGAGAGAGACGCCAATAATCTTCTCAGCTGCTCTCACTATGCGTTGCAGAGTCTTCTGGCAGGACGCGTTGCAGGCGCCATACCACCCAGTAATGCAGCTAGTCAGAATGCTCTCGATGGTGCCTCTGTAGAAGGTGTCCATAATGGGGGGTGGGGCTCTGGCTCTCCTCAGTTTGCGGAGGAAGTAGAGACGCTGTTGTGATTTCTTGGCCAGTGCTGCGGTGTTGTCGGTCCAGGAGAGGTCCTCTGTGATGTGCACACCCAGGAACTTGCTGCTCACTCTCTCCACAGTCGCACCGTTGATGGTCAGAGGAACATGCTGTGTGTGCGCTCTCCTGAAGTCAACAACAATCTTCTTCATCTTCTTCGTTTTAGGAGAGATATTGTTGTGTGTTGAAGATGGTGAGGGTGGGGTTGGCTCGCTCCTCTAGTTTGTCTCATCTCTGTTGCTAATGAGACCCACCACAGTCGTGTCATCCGCAAACTTAATGAAGAGGTTGGAGTTGTGTGACGGTGTACAGTCGTGGGTCAGCAGAGTGAAGAGGAGGGGGCTCAGCACACATCCTTGGGGGACCCCAGTGTTCAGTGTGATGGTGCTGGATGTGTTGCTGCCGACCCGTACTGCCTGAGGTCTTCCAGTCAGAAAATCCAACAGTCAGTTGCACAGCGAAGTGTTGAGCCCCAGCTCGAACAGTTTGTGAATGAGCTGTTGAGGGATGATTGTGCTGAATGCTGAACTGAAGTCTATGAACCGCATTCTGATGTAAGAGTCCTTTTTGTCTATATGTGTGAGTGCTGAGTGGTAAGCTCCTCTCTGTGTGATGTAAACGCAATCCAAAATGTTTTTACCTCTTGTTGGAAAGTTAATATGTTGGTGTATTTTTGGAAACACACTCTTTAAGTCAGCATGGTTGAAATCCCCAGCTATGATGAGAAAAGCATCAGGGTGTGCTGTCTGCTGCTCACTGATGTACTGGTGCAGTTCATTTAGTGCATTGTTCCTGTTGCAGTTGTTGTTGTTCGGGGGAATGTAAACCGAAACGAGAAGTATGGCAGTATATTCCCCCCGGCAGATAGAACGGCTGGCACTTAATAATCATAATCTCCACCAGGAGTGAGCAGTGTTTGCAGATCACAACAGCATCGCGGCACCACGCATCGATGTAAACACAAAGCCCGCCGCCGCAGGTTTTTCCTCCCGCGACGAGAGCTCTGTCCGCTCGATAGCACATCAGCTGGTCGAGCTGAATAGCGCAGTCTGGAATGCTGTTGCTAAGCCATGTTTTCATGAACATAAAAACACAACAGTCTCTTACATTCCTCTGAGTTGAATGTATTAATCGGATGAAGTCCAATTTATTAAGATTATAAGAGCGTACGTTAGCCAGTACAATGGTGGGGATAGATGGCTTGTGTGGGTTAGCCGTTAGCCTAGCCCGGATACCTCCGCGCTTACCCCTCTTCTGCTTCCTCTCACGCCACTTGTGGCGCCTCTGCTGTGGGCGAGATGCAGCAGTGGGGGTCGGTGATGATGTAGGCCTCCGGAGCAGACCGAGGGCCCACAGCTGTTCCGCGCGTGCGGAGTTTAACTCTAAAAATGCGGTTCTGCCGACATCCAGCAGAAACTCACGACTGTATGCACGCTTAAAGACAGGTAGACGCGATGACGACGTACAAAAACACTGCGACTCACAAGACAAAAAACACGAAAACACTGTTCTGTCGGGACACATAGAAGCCGCTGCGTGTGGACGCGCCGCCATCTTGGATACTTTTTAACCATACTCTCGTATGGATAAATGGATGAACCAATGAATGGATGACCTCAAGCACACTTATGGTTTTGTTTACAGTTCCTGGTTCACTTGCAAAAAGGACAGCGTGAAAGCGAACTGCACCAAACAAAAAAACAACGTTGTACTGTATTTCGTCCAAACCAAAGCAAGTGATCTAGCGGACTTTCCTGGTGTGAATACACCCTAACTTAAGCTAAACTGCTAGTTTACGAGTTATATACTTTTAGCCCACTTTTATAGTTTATAGTACACTCTGTGGTAAACTCTCAGTAAAACTACTAGTTTGATTTTTTTGTACTGCAAGTATGCTTGGAATCTTTCTTTGGCCTACTCTTCATATATTTTTTATGCACTTTAGCCATAGACGATAAAGGACGATGTCCCTCTATCTTCCTAACCCTCTCTGTAGCTCACACGAGGCCTGGAGTCTTTCACAGAATCTTTAGCCACAGATGGGGGAATCACATGAAACACACAAACATTTAAGCTCTCACTCACACATAAAGACAATTCAGACAATTGGTAATAAGGTCTTGTCACTTGTCTACTTTTTATTTTTTATTTAGAGAAGATAAGGTAACACTAATCTTACATTCCTCTTAGTTTTCATTCACTTAAATGATTTGTACTAAACCACAGATTTGTTCACAATTAAAACACCACTACTGTGTGTAGCAACATGCTTGAAACACTGATTCATGTTATCTTATTTCACTTTTAACAAAAAACAAAAAAAAACATATGGTATAGAATTAATTTAGAATGCTGAATAGATATTGGTTTTGTTCAACAAGATCAACAATTAGAGGAACACTAGATATCATGGCTCATCTCATATGTCAACAGTATGTTCCTGCAGTTTCAGATTAAGGGTCAGCCGTTCATCTCGCAGTCTTTCTGACCACAGACACAAGCATGTTTGTATGATTTCATCAGTGGTAAATCATAAATTTACACCAGCTCAATTAGAGTCTTAAATCAGGACTGCATGGGGTTATTGGTGTTAGCAGTATCACTTGGGCAACAGAAAAAGGTTTTATCAGCACCACTAGACTGGAGACAAACAATAATAGCAACTCTTGTGTGACTGACATTTTGTGTGTCCTAAACAGATAATCTTGAGTGAACTGACGTGTGAGTTTGTGTGGAAGAATTAATGAATTCTACAGATGGATGAGATTCAGCAGGTAATTAATCAGTATTTACAGTATGTGCAGGTAATTATGCACAAATGGATGAATAAGTAAATAAATGTTTGTTTTGTTTGTTTGACTTGTCTTTTAGTTCTATTGTCTTAATAAATAAATAAATAAATGCACTATGGTTGAACTGAATATGGCTAAAATAAGTTAATATTTGTAAAATATTTTTAAAATAAATAATAGTTTTTTTATTTAATTATTTATTTTTATAATCTTAAAAGGCTTTGTAGTGTCAGTCACAAATTCCATCACATTCTAAAATATATAAAGCAACTATTGCAACATTTTTTTTAAATAATATGAATAATAATAATAATAATAATAACTATCAGTCTCTACTTTTTTTTTTTTTTTTTTTTTTTTTTTACTTTTTCTGGTTCCTCACATTTTTGAAGGACATGAGTATTAACGTGCCCTGGCTTGTTTTAGCTGTATGATTATAATGGTTTTGTGGACTGGTACAGCTGAGATAGTTGGATATGAATGATTGGGTAATTAGCTGAGATAATGGAGTCACACTGTGATAATCTTAACAGAAGAATGAAGCATTATACTGTAAGGAGAAGCCCATGGAGATCCATCAGTGCAATAACTCAGGCCTGCTCTGTCTGGTCAGAGCAACCTGTTCTCTTTTTGACAGGTGCATCCAGAATCAAAATAATCATTTGCGGAGCCGTGAACTCTGTAAGTAACATGTAAATGGAACTTAAAGGCTTGTCGTGTGCCTCTCAGTGAAGGATTGCTAGTTTCACTGAGCAAGAGCCTGTCAGAGCAGAAGGCTTTGAAATTCAATAAACATAGTGTGTTCAAAGGGGATAATAACTCTGTCTTTCATGGATAATCTTTAATGGCAGAGGGTCTACTGAAAAAGAGACAAAAAGAGAGACCTCCAGAGAATGGGCCCCATTTGTGTTTGAGGGAACGCTCACCTGTCCTATTTTCTGTGCTAAACTGAGACGTGATGGCTAAAATGTCAGCCAGGAACAAGATGAGCTGGAACTAGTGCCTGCTCTGCAGTTACATGACAACAGGGTCCAAGATTAAATGGAAACTATATTTTGCTATCCCTGCTAAGCGAAAAAAAAGCACCAGAGGTCATAGCATGCATAAGTTAGTCTCATCTCTCAGTGAACACCGCCTGTCATAAAGACGGCTTGATCCCACATGAAACAGAGTTTAGTGTTCCTGAACACTACATGGTTTCTTTTTTCTTACATAATAAACTAGTTTCAACTTTATGATATATCCATTTTTTTTTATGCAGGGCATCCGTGCCTATGTCAGGGTGTGATGACTGCCATACCTCGGACGCCCAGTAAATGTTAAATATTTAATTTAAAATAAAATGTAATAAATGATTAAATGTGCAATAGGCTATTGTCTACAGAAACATTTTTTGTTATGCTGGTTGAAAGTCTCTTCACATACCTATAGCAATCATTAAGTTAAGTGGTCTAAATTTATTTATTTACTGTACATATTCTGTGGAAGGCATAGGACCAAGAAATGTCCGTCCAAACAAAACACTCATTCCGAACATTTAGATTGACTTTCCTACCTGCCTGTCAACATATGTATTTGCATACCTCTGCGCACCTGGTTCGCAAAGACATTAACAACCTGATCTTCCTTCCTGGTATTGTAGTACTTTTACTAACTGTGTTATAAAGTTTTCTCACCGGTGAATGAAACATGATATATTATGTTAATGTTGTCTCTGATCGTCTGATCTGTTCGCATTCATGCGTTCAAGGCCCGTGGCTTTGGACGGCGATTTGCAAGTAGGGTGGGACGTTCACTTTCAGTGCTATCAGGCTAAAGTTACCATTTTCCAAGATCTCCTACTGTAACTATATCTATTAGCTGTCAATTAATGATTTTCAAATACTAACACAAAAGAGAATAATAAGGCACTCTCTTTATAGCGTTGTAAAAATGCAAGTGTTCCAAATTTTTTTTTTTTTGATTCTCAATACTTTGTATTTTAAAATAAACTTTTAAATATCTGTTCAGTAGTTCCTATAACAGATGACACAATGTAGTAATTGTGGTGCTTCTAATTAAGTGATAAGAAGCATTTGAAAATGTTGTACTAAGTAAACATTCACATTTTTGCACCAATAAAATGTGCAACACTTCGGGCCCTATTTTAACGATATAAACGCAAAGTGTAAAGCGCACGGCGCAGGTGCACTCAGGGCATGTCCAAATCCACTTTTGCTATTTTAACGACAGAAAAACGGTTGGTGCGCCCGGGCGCATGGTCTAAATGGGCTGTCCCATTCTCTTAATGAGTAATGGGTGTTTTTTGGGCGTAACGTGCAATAAACCAATCAGAGTCTCATCTTCCATTCCTTTTAAGAGCCTGTTGCGCTCGTGCCATGACGGATTTGCTATTTACACGGCAGAATTTGGCAAGCACAAAGACAGAACACGTCTCTGAAATGAAACGGAGCTGCTTGTGTGCGAGCAAATAGATAGCCTAATTCTGATACATGCGATGACTATCCATTATGACATGCAGGCATTTTTATATTTAATTAGCCTACAAATTTTTTTTATGCATTTTATTTAATATTTGCCATGTTTGTGTGCTGCTGTGCATCCCTGTGTTAATAAGCAGCGTGTACATGCGTTGTGGACCCGCCTATACTAACACGCTCTTTAAATAACAAAGAAAAAAACATTGTGCCAGACTTTAGACCAGGTTTGAGTTGGTCTATGGCGCAGTCTATTTTCAGCTCCTTAAAATAGCAATGCGGCAGCAATGCGCCTGAACACACCTCTTTTTTAGACCAGCACGCCCATGGGCACACAAATGGGCGCAAATGGATTTGCTAATTAGACGACGTGGCGCTGGACAGGAAAATGCGAATGGCGCCCGACTGAAACTAGCAAACACACTTGCGCTGCGCCTTGCGTCGCATTGCGCCGGGTGTATGATAGGGCCTTTCATGTTTTACTACCAAATTATATGTTATATCTAATTCCCATTAATATTGAACTTACACTGGAAAGGTTTCCATGACATCTTGTGAGATCTCACAATTTATTTCCAGAACATGATGCATTATGGGATATGCTTAGCCTCTGAAACGTTATTCAAGATTTTCAAGAAGTGTCTCAAGCACTCACTTCCTGTTGCTCAACTGGCCAAGAGCACAAGTATGGGTATTTGGACAGTGACCATGATTTCACCAAGCTCATCATGTTCCTGGATCAGCATCCTTGTTGATCCTGGAACAACATACCAATTAACCAATCAGAACTAAGGGATAACTTTTTAGGAAATATCTGTTTTAGGCTTATGATCGGGATTAGGTGCTTTTACATCCTTGTACATCAGCTATCATTTCACACTGATTTTACTTCCCCTGAGGGGGAAGTTGTGGCCTAATCTTTAGAGAGTTTGACTCCTAACCCTATGGTTGTGTGTTCGAGTCTCGGGCCGGCAATACCATGACTGAGGTGCCCTTGAGCAAGGCACCGAACCACCAACTGCTCCCCGGGCACCGCAGCATAAATGGTTGCCCACTGCTCTGGGTGTGTGTTCATGGTGTGTGTGTGTGTGTTCACTGCTGTGTGTGTGCACTTTGGATGGGTTAAATGCAGAGCACAAATTCTGAGTATGGGTCACCATACTTGGCTGTATGTCACGTTCACTTCACTTTTTAGGAATAAATTAGGGATAGGGATAGGTTTAGGGGTAGGGATTGGGTTTAGTCTATATTTTTGGACAGTAATGTTTATCCAGGATCATCAAAAGATGTTGATCCAGGAGCATGACTTACTTGGCAAAATCACAGCGACCGTATTTGGACAAGCCCTTGGTATTTCTTTTTAATAAGTAATTGCATAGCCACAATTGAAAAAAAAAGGTGTGTTCTATATAGTATGAATGTAATCCAGACATATATTCTTGATGTTGTCACTGACATGTGACTTCACTTCACTGCCAAATCCTCTATGCCATGGCCCAATAGGACAGTTAAGTGATCATCAGATGTGCACTTCGGAATCAGAAGCTGGAAACAGCAGGGGTGTAGATTATCCCTCACATAAAAGTTATAAAAGTTATAGTAACATCTATTCTTTGTGTGCTGTGTGTCTTCATGACTAGACAGGCCAGGAACAGCCTGAAGCACATGAAAATGAATTTGTACTAGGGGACAGACTTGGGCTGGATCTGCTGGTGTGATTGAGATGGAGGCTAATTTTAGCCGCTGAGCCGTGAGTAGAGCAGCTCCTTTCAATCTGCTCTCTGACATATCAACATTAAGAATGCACAGAGCTTCACAGTTAGGCATTTCAACTGTTCCGAAGGACTGGAATCCAGTGAGTAAAACAATCTGAATTCACTCATGAAAATAGACCCATTGAAACAAGATGGCCACGAGAGCTCGGCTTTCATGGTCCGATGTGTTACTATAAGCATGCATGGATATAGCACATCATGGAACAACTTGTGGGAAATACAAATTGAGTTGTGAAGCTTTGTATTCAAAGGTTTTTTTTTTTTTCCTCAGAAGGATGTTGTAATGTCTCAATTCAATTTTTTTTTTTTTTTGGAATGTAAATTTAAGTACAATTTTGTAACTTTTCTTGAAAGAATTTTAATATATTTGTGGTTTAATATATTGCATTTAATTTTAAATACTAAATAGAAATATAACCAGTAATCCAGCTGTTATGAAGATTTTTAGGTGCAAATTTAGCTAACATTTCAGCTAGCTGTCAGTGAGAGCTCTGAGTGATTCAGTCAAAATCAACTGCAAAACATCTCTCAGTCACTCAGACAGCTGTCAGTGTGCGAAAAGCCATAAATGCTAAATGTTTTACAGTGCACGTCATAATAGTGTTACACTATCTTTATTTTAGGCCTATAGCATGTTAAAAAACTCTTCTTGAGCACCTCACACTTGATATCTCCCTTATTGGTTTTAAAGTAGAAAGGGGGCTTGTTTAGGATTTGAACATCTTACCTGGACATCTCAAGTTGCAAAGATGGTCTGCTTTAATTAAGGGACACAATGATGTTTTGCCTTAATTAAGACAAATTGCTTTAATATGTGGAATTTTTTGTACTTACTCTGCATTTTGGTGCACTGAAAAATCGTCCAGTTTTCTTTTCTCTGCATTTTATCTGGCCAACAACACAAAGTGGTCATACTATAATTATTAAATTATCTTGCATCCTCCAGACAGTATTTTAGGTTTTGATGGGGTAGGTCCTGAGCCCTCAACAAACACCCAACCCTTTGCCCCAGTGATCTATGCTAAATCAAGAATCATACTCCTAAAACAGTTCATGTTCAAGTAATACTGCACAAGTTACTTTCACAGTTGGATTGCTGTATACATTCACAGTTTGTAATTATGAAAACATTTATGATTAGAAAATGTTAAAAATATTTGTTATATGCAACTTTCATATTTTATCATATTTTTTGTTTGCTTTTTGAAATGTTTTAGTCACAAATTTGTTATAATATAATGCTGTTTTTATGTGTTTGCTTTTTGCATTGGTTACTATTCAACATTTTTCATAGTGTGACTTTGTTGAATTATTTTAAAACCAGTTTGACTCACAAACATCATAATTATTAATTAAATAAAACAGTAGAAAAAACAACAACAACTAAAAAAAAAAACAAAACAAATGAAAACAAAAACACACAAAAATGTACTGCCCATCATCCCCCCTTTTAATTAATGGTTAATAACAAGTGAGATTTCAATGATGTTTACAGTAGATCACTAAGCTAGAATTTATCTCTGGATACCATTTCCATAATTGCTGAAAATTTTAGAAAGAAAATATTGGTGAATCAACTTGCAAAAGCAAAGATGCAGCATTTCTGCTCTGCAATGTCATGTGTAACTCCAGACTAAACAGAAAAAGGATCTACATTAGGGCTGGGAAACTCTGGCCCTTGAGATTCGCTTTCCTGCAGAGTTTAGCTCCAACCTTAATCAAACTCACATGCTTGTAGCTTTTTAGTAATGCTGAGGAGCTTGATTAGTTGTTCAGGTGTGTTTGATTAGGGTTGGAGCTGAACTCTGCAGATAAGTGGATCTCAGGGGCCAGAGTTGCCTAGCCCTGATCTACACACAGCTTTCAGATTCAAGTAACAAATCATCTGAATTCAGCATGAACACATATTCCAAAATACAAAAACTGACAATGGGAACCAGGAACATGCACAGGTAGGGCTCAACCTGTGCAGAGCACATGCCCTTTTTGACCTTAAACTCCGAAGTGTCCTTTTTTTGGTGGTGGAGTTTTTGTTTGTTTGTTTGTTTGTTTGTTCGTTAAATCAGTGTTATTTGTCACCCTTTGCATCTGTCTGTCTGTCTGTCTGTCTGTCTGTTTTACAAATATTTAGCCAATGAAAGGTATTAAAAAGAGCTTGTGCCTAAATCTTGTTGGATCCGCTCAAACTGTCAGTCAAACCTCTTAACTCCAACCCCTCTATCTTGACTGAATGAACTGAAGTTCCACAGCAGCTGGACAAAGTATTGCAAGGGTAAATAAAGATCTTGTTGTTTGAATAAGTACAGTGTTTTCCTTACACAAGAAACAATGTCTATAAAGGCTCATATTTTTTTATTTGAGGTCTGAGACATGTGGGACCAGAAAGAGAGGGCTAACATTTGCCATCGAGTCACTTAAATAGCCTGTGCCTACTGGTGCATCCAGTAGCATTTCATCTTTTATAAAATGAGATTTTGATCAAAGGTATTTTACAACAGGAGAAACTGAGTGCCCATATAGTTACAACAAACTCTGTAACCTGTTGATGAAAACGTTATGTGATTTCGCCATTTTAATGATGGACAAAATGCACATTTGCACACATTAACTGGTCAAAAATCCTGTAACTGCATTTGAGTTTGACACAAAGCGACTGAGTGATCCTTATCACCTAGGTAAAATATATTTCTAAGAAATTTCTTTGATGAATGATTGCTGATTGTCACAAATCAGACCTCTGTGGGTGTCTCCGATGGCCACCGGAGGGCACCCTCACCTGAGTATTAAAACCGTCTGAAGTCGATTAACGCGTATACGCGTTATGAGGCATTTTCTCCTGATAACCCCGAAAAGAACTTAAATTACACTTTCAATTTTGATTGTACAGATAAGAGCAATACATCAATCGAATCTGTAAAGGGTCTACTTTTTTGTATACAGACATAATAAAAACAAAACCTTGTGCACTTATAAAATAAAGATAACAAACAAGGAGTACTGTCTGCAGCCTTTGTCTGTGCTGATCTTCAGTTACAAACGCGTCATTAAAATGAACTGTAACTCAGTGAATACTCAACACAGAGACATGAGAGAGATATCTATAGAAAGCTTGATATGTCTACTTTTAAACAAGTGCTGCCGAAAACAAATATTCTGTGATAAAGTAATCCATATGAAAACAATGCGATGTCCGTTTTTCACGTCTTCCTTAATTATCTTCTAATGCGACCACGCCCCCGCGCTGAACGCGCTTTTGAGATGATAATGTTTCACTGAAGTGCGTGGCTTGAATACGCCCACACAACAGAAGACAACGCAGTGAGACTCAGAGTCTGCGTCAGAGCAGATCTACTGGAGGGGCATTGGATCATCGGCGGTGGGGCACTGTCAATATCAAATATTGATAAATATTTTTTGACGCATTGGCAACATCATTGTAGCATGGAAATCCAGACCTAAATCTAAAAGATCTATATAGAATGACAATGAACGCTTTAGACTTGGGTTTTTATCTAAAAGAGGAACAAAAGACAGCGCTGAAATTTGCTGTTTTGCCGACCGGATACGGCAAGAGTCAGTTAGCTCCAATGATCTATATAGAATGACATACATGTTAGCTCCAATGATCTATCTATATAGAATGTCATTATATAATTTTTTTTTTTTTTTTTTTTTTTTACCTGTCTTGATTCCTAATACACAACAGATGACGATTGTTAGGTTACACGTTCAGAATACGATTCCATAAAAGGTTAGTATAACCTAGTTCAGCACTTTGCGAATGAACAGCGACTCAAGTAGCACATAGTAGCCTATTTTCGCGTTCTACGAGTTCAGTAGCCTATATTTTTGGGAAACGCGCAAGGAATTGCGGTTAACGTTCATAACTTTGCACGTAGAGAGAGCTTTTAAGAGCTAAGATAGGCTAGGCTACATCGTTATTGGGAAACCCGGCCCAGAACAGATAGCCTAAACAACAGAACAGGACAGAAAATAATAATATAAATATAATATAGGCTAAATAAAAAACATAAAATAGGTCTACAATAAATAGCTATATATTTTTTATACTTAAATAATTAACAAACTACGACGACAAAAATAAAACACTGAATCAGTTTGAAGCTTTGAAAAACCGGTTAAAAAAATGTCCCCATCAGACAAAGTTTTTTCGTATAGTTTCTGAAAACTTAAGGCTTTTTTCTTCATAAAACGAGTTGGACATCATTACACAAATGTCTGCATATGGACCAGTTAAATCAGAAGACTAAAATTCGCCTGCAGAGAATAAGGATGTCACAACAATAATGAGCCACTCACACAAGGTATAAGGCTTAACTGATTTTTTTTTTTTTTGCGTAGAATGCAAATTTTTTGCGTAGAAATATATAAAATAAAATACAGGAAATGGAAAAAATAAAATACAGAAAATACAAAGTGTGCTTCAACAAATAAAATAATTTCTTTAAACACCGTTTTTTTTTTCTTAGGGTTTCAAGGACTTTAAATACTCTAAAGGACTCATTTTCTAAACAAAATAAATAAAGGACAAAAATAAATGTATATTCTGCTATTACTTTATGCTAATACTTGTTTTTAACCTGGGGTTACACACCTCCCAGCAGTTTATGCACGCACCAAGCAGAAATGACCATAAGCCCATATGTCTTTACAGACAGCCAAGTATAAAACACAAATGCAGTTAGAACCCACAAACATTCATCAACGATTCACCTGTTTTTTTTTTTTTTAATTAGCTGCTAACAACTGTCTATAATATAGACGCACAAACTGTTCTTCAACTTGAAATGGATTTTGTGCGCGCGCTGCAAATCAAATGTAACAAGTTTACTCGGCGACCAATAAGCATTCACCATGACGAAGTCTAGTAATGTGCCATGAACAACCAAAATTATGCATTTTCCCCATTCTTTTTATTTTATTTAATTTAAGTTAGTTTTAACATTTAATATTAAAATAATAAACTAAAAGGGTTTGAACATTTAATATAAGGCCACGCCATGGCCTGTAGGAGGGGCATCAATGACCGCTAGGGGGGGCACGGCCCTCGAATGCCCCACCACAGCGCCGGTGCTGGCGAGACTGTTCTTCAAGTTTTTTTATTTTACTGTTTGCTTCGCAATGAGAGGAATAAGACATAATTCACCCCAAAAAGACGTGATGTGGTTGAGGATTTGAGTTTTGGATTTCCTCAGAAAAAAAAGAATGAAGCACTTTATTCAGCAGAGATCATAAACATGAGTAAGTCTCTTTTTATTTATTTATATACTTGTACTAGTTTTCACATAACGTGTAAACATTTTACTAGTTAGACTTTTTCCAAAGATTTTTTCTAAACTATAAATCCTGACTAAATGTATAATCAAGTGAAATATTATGAAGTTTCAATAACAATATACACTACTATACCATTCAAAAGCTTGATGTAAATAATATAAATGTACCAATAAATGTAACTGTAACAAATGTAATAAACAATGCTGTTCTTTCAATTTATCCCCCCTCTTAGCTCTTTTCAACATTATTATTATTAATAATAATAATAATAATATAATAATAATATTAATAATAATAACAATAATAATAATTGTAATAATAATAATATAATAATAATAATAATAATAATAAATTCTTTCTTGTAACTCATCCCTCTCAGTGACACAGCTGACTGAATGGCTCATTATGCAGCTCATTATGCAGGCCTTTGTCTTCTCAGGTTGTGAATTTCATGATAGTTGACGCCTACTCGCATATGACTTTTACCAACAAAAAAGTGTCTTAGAAAATTTAAATCAATATCTATTGTTTTCTGTAAGTGAGTAAACAAGATGATTTTCACATCATTTAGAAAAAAAAAAATTCTAGGCTACAAGCTCCAGTTCTCAAAAGTCCGGGAGGAACCGATGTTCTGTATGTGTTTTATTGCCTTATTCAAGTGATTTAACATTTTTAGTTTTTCACTAACCACGCATAACATTTTTTCTCAAAAACACAATAATGTACATACATGCTGCTCACATATTATTATAGGCCAGTTTGTGCTGATTACAGTGAGATTAGACTTTAGCCATTTAGATATTTATAAGAAACTGAAAAAGCACAAATGTCAGGGCATGACAAAACTTCTCCAGGCCCCAAAAATACCCTTAGACTCCAGAGAGTTAATGCCTCAAATTGCAAATGATGCACAATTTAAAAACATTTTTTGCAAAAAAAAAAAAAAAAATTCTGTAACTATTCAAGCCAGATAAAGCAAGGCTCATAAACTAGAATCAATTCTTAAATACAACATTACAGACCTCAGAGTTTGCTTACAATTGCTTTTCATCATTCAGTAATGACTTGTAATATAAAAGCCACAAGCTTAGAGAGAGGCTGGTGTGACATGTTGCAAAAGCTTTTAGACCATTAAGATGTCAATGAGGGTTGTTCTTCAGTGCCACCTACATGGCTGCAGTCAGACTAAATAGCAGGATGTAGGAATACATTTTATTTATATTTATCAGTCTCTCCAAGAGCATGCTAATTGCAGAAAAACAAGTGAGCAAGCTGTACAGCAGTATACACTCTAGTAGGGCTGAACGGTATATTGAGTTTGTACGATATATCTATCTTTTCCACATAAGCGGTTCGATATGAGGCAATACCGTTTTTATCGATATACAGTAGTTTGATACGAGCGCAATATAGCAGAGGACACAAACTGAGGTGCTGTGGAGAAAGTGCATAATACACTTTGTTCTAAACATGTGACAAGCTTCATATTAAGGTCTTTAAAAAAACTGATAAGACATAGTTTCATTTGACATATTAGTTTAAGCAACTCGGCACGTCATATGCTCTGACAGAAAGGCTGCGTGTGCCGCTGACAGAGACACTAGGCCATTCACGCTGTTTAATGTGTTTGAGATGTGCTGTCTTCCTGAATGCATAACTTACATTTCACATGTATATTCTCCATCTTTTAATGTTAGAAAGCCATGGAAATATAATTTTTTTTTTTTTTCTGTCAGGAGTGCATGAGGATTCTCCACTAAACTTCACTTCAGTGAACGAGCGCGGTCGCGCCCATGCACGCCAAACAGACAGAACTAAATTAAATAGGAAGCGCAATAATTCTAACTTAAATATACATTTCGCTGAAATATTTGTAATTGGACAATTAATGTGACATGTAAGTTTGAAACCTACAAGTAAGTCTATTTTTATGATAGCACTGACTGTAATCAAAATACCCTAACACAACTCTGTGCTTTCGTTCTCATTTATTTTCATTTTTAGTTTAGTTAATTTAACTTCCACTTTAAAAGCTTTATTTTTGTTTTTAGATTGCAATGTAATGTTAAACTGAAATGTGATTTTAACCTCTTTTTGCACATAATATAAAGGCTTAAATGGTTACATTCACTTTATCTGTTTTCATAGCAGTTAATATGTATTGTTTTGTTGAACAACATTGGGTGGTGAAATTTATATATATATATATATATTCATATATATATATATATATATATATATATATATATATATATATTTTTTTTTTGAAAAAATTTGGTTGTTGAATTTTATATATATATATATATATACAATGGGTACGGAAAGTATTATTGTTAGATTTGCTAAAATCATTTATGTTCATTGTTTTTTCCTCATTAATGTACACACAGCACCCCATATTGACAGAAAAACACAGAATTGTTGACATTTTTGCACATTTATTAAAAAAGAAAAACTGAAATATCACATGGTCCTAAGTATTCAGACCCTTTGCTCAGTATTTAGTAGAAGCACCCTTTTGATCTAATACAGCCATGAGTCTTTTTGGGAAAGATGCAACAAGTTTTTCACACCTGGATTTGGGGATCCTCTCCCATTCCTCCTTGCAGATCCTCTCCAGTTCTGTCAGGTTGGATGGTAAACGTTGATGGACAGCCATTTTCAGAGTTGTTGTGAAGCCACTCCTTCGTTATTTTAGCTGTGTGCTTAGGGTCATTGTCTTGTTGGAAGGTGAACCTTCGGCCCAGTCTGAGGTCCTGAGCACTCTGGAGAAGGTTTTTGTCCAGAATATCCCTGTACTTGGCCGCATTAATCTTTCCCTCGATTGCAACCAGTTGTCCTGTCCCTGCAGCTGAAAAACACCCCCACAGCATGATGCTGCCACCACCATGCTTCACTGTTGGGACTGTATTGGACAGGTGATGAGCAGTGCCTGGTTTTCTCCACACATACCGCTTAGAATTAAGGCCAAAAAGGTTCTATCTTGGTCCCATCAGACCAGAGAATCTTATTTCTCACCATCTTGGAGTCCTTCAGGTGTTTTTTCATGTGTCTTGCACTGAGGAGAGGCTTCCGTCGGGCCACTCTGCCATAAAGCCCCGACTGGTGGAGGGCTGCAGTGATGGTTGACTTTTTACAACTTTCTCCCATCTCCCTACTGCATCTCTGGAGCTCAGCCACAGTGATCATTGGGTTCTTCTTTACCTCTCTCACCAAGGCTCTTCTTCCCCGATAGCTCAGTTTGGCCGGACGGCCAGCTCTAGGAAGGGTTCTGGTCGTCCCAAATGTCTTCCATTTAAGAATTATGGAGGCCACTGTGCTCTTAGGAACCTTATGTGCAGCAGTAATTTTTTTGTAACCTTGGCCAGATCTATGCCTTGCCACAATTCTGTCTCTGAGCTCTTCAGGCAGTTCCTTTGACTTTATGATTCTCATTTGCTCTGACATGCACTGTGAGCAGTAAGGTCTTATATAAACAGGTGTGTGGCTTTCCTAATCAAGTCCAATCAGTATAATCAAACACAGCTGTACTCAAGAAATACACCTCGCTTAACCCTCTGGAGTCTAAGGGTATTTTTGGGGCCTGGAGAAGTTTTGTCATGCCCTGATATTTGTGCTTTTTTCAGTTTCTTATAAATATCCAAATGGCTAAAGTCTAATCTCACTGTAATCAGCACAAACTGGGCTATAATAATATGTGAGCAGCATGTATGAACATGATTGTGTTTTTGAGAAAAAAAAATGTTATGCGTGGTTAGTGAAAAACTAAAAATGTTAAATCACTTGAATAAGGCAATAAAACACATACAGAACATTGGTTCCCGGGACTTTTGAGGACTGGAGCTTGTAGCCTAGAATTTTTTTTTTCTAAATGATGTGAAAATCATCTTGTTTACTCACTTACAGAAAACAATATATTGATTTAAATTTTCTAAGACACTTTTTGTTGGCAAAAGTCATATGCGAGTAGGCGTCAACTATAATGAATTCACACCTGAGAAGACAAAGGCCTGCATAATGAGCTGCATAATGAGCCATTCAGTCAGCTGTGTCACTGAGAGGGATGAGTTACAAGAAAGAATGTGAGGACAAAATAAATGTATATAATTTTATGTTTGTAGTTTATTTAGAATATATTTAATTATCCCACAACATAATTTAATATTCACTTGTGAGTGCAGTTAAACAGTTTATTAGGAACAATCAAAGCTGACTTTCAAACTGAGGTATCTGCTCGTTCCCTTTAGGGATTTTTAACTTCTGCTTTTATCCTCCCCTTCCTAATTCTTCTGTAACCACCAGCTCTCCACCTGATCGAGGTTAGGTGGAAACCTTTTGCATAACAGTCTCCTATGCTGGACCTATAATGTTTTTGGCTGGTTCTATGTTCATAGCAACCACCTTACTGATGGTCCAGACTAAAAGGAGGTGCCCCTTGAGCGGGGCTCCAGCGCAGGAGGGTGGGAATAACCCTTTATGTATATACTTATGTGTTAATTGCTGGTGGTTATGTGTCTAGTAATAAACTCTGTGAGTTTCCTTTGCAGTGCTCAGTTACAGTGTTTACTAAACACTCGTCAGCACCAGCCATTCGGCTTCATGTTCCGGTATTAGGCGGCTGAGATCACAGGTTTCTGCGGGAGCCTCCTTGATCATCAGGCCTGGCACAGCACTGCAGGGAATTTCATGGATGTCGCATCCAGCGGGAAGGTAGCAGTTACAGAAGTCTTGTATATGCCGCCTCAGGTGATGCTCCCCTCGCTAGAGGTTTGTAAAATTTGAGCTTGCCTCTCCCATGCGGTTCACTGCCTCTGCAATGCTTAGGAACCTTTAGCTACACACGCTAAGCTCTGTGTACTTTCTGAAAACCACATAGTGGTCAGTGTGCACGTGAACACTTTGCGCACTTTCTAAAAATCCACGTATTGCTAAGTGTGAATGCAAGACTCTGTGCATTTTCTGAAATCTTGTATGGTAAGGGTTACGCGCTCCGCCTCGTTCCCTTTCTTGAGATGATTAGACCTTGGTTCCTTGGGCTCCATTCAGCCAGTGTGTACTCGTTTATACACTTCAAGCATCGCTTCCCTCAAACATTAGGGGCTATTTGGGCGATTCTCGTGGTAGTTTAGCAGCGCTCCCCTTTTCCAAGAAGGGTCGCCTATGAGCGCGCTACTCTGGATTCAGAGTTCTCCTCTCATATGAGACTGACTTCACTGTTTTTCCCCAGAGCACTCCAGCATTATTTCCACAGATCGAGTTGATGACTCTCAAACATACTGTTTTGAGATGCACCATTCCATCTATGAGTTGCTCTATCAGAGTGCCACGAGAGCCTTTACTTAGAACAGTATTTGAAAATCCGTGCTATGGTAAGTGTGCACGTGAAGTCTTTGCAAACTTTCTGAAATCCACACTGTGGTAAGTTCGCACGCTAGTGTTCTGTGACGCTAGTAATTTCCTATATGGTGAGGGCTTCGCATGGTTGCTTCATGCCCTTTCTTGAGTTGGTAAAAGCCCCGTTCATCTTGGGCGCCACTCCACCTATGTATCCTCGGATACCTATCTAAACAGGGTGTTGCTACTGGAGATCTGTTGAGACAGCTCCTTCAGCAAGCCTTTGCGAGAGCAAGCGGTATCCCCTGTGTATACTTAGTATAAAATGCTAGGTTCTTAGCCGTATCCCTTTAAAGGAATCTTTCCTGATTCCAAGCCTTCAGCTCTACCCCGGGCCGAGGCCCTAACAATTAATTAGGGTATGTAGCTTAGGCCTTTGGCCCTAAGGGGTACTGTCACAGACACCCGTCTAAACGTCCCAGGGGCAACTCCCATGGAAATGGTAGAGTTGATACTTAGTGCTTGCCATGATTCTGGCCTGCACTCCCCTCAGCATGGCAGCGTGGGTATACTGTTCCCCATTGCGACCCCTAGAGGACGCAGTTCGACGTTCCCTTGTTACGTCTTGAGACATATAGTGTGTGTCTTGCTTTGCTGGTTCTTTCGCTCTCTTGTTTTCTCTCTCTCTCGCTCACAGGTTTGGATCCTACCAAAGTGATCTCAAGATCTGATTGGTGCTAATGGGA
This sequence comes from Cyprinus carpio, assembly GCF_018340385.1. Taxonomy (NCBI): domain Eukaryota; kingdom Metazoa; phylum Chordata; class Actinopteri; order Cypriniformes; family Cyprinidae; genus Cyprinus; species Cyprinus carpio. Next base: position 6,032,685 of record NC_056610.1, on the reverse strand, counting down.
CCAAGGAGCAGCAATAAAAGGATCTGCTGTGCCTGAGGAGGGAGCTCTGCTCAACTTGTGATTTCCTGTTGTCCATTGTACATGTGCTGTTGTGTGTTTGCTACAAGGTGTTGATGCTCTTAGCTGGCCTGTTGATCTGCCTATTGTGTGCAGTGTGGATTTTGAGTTGATAAGGTGTTGTCAATCTCATTTTCCATTTTGTATATTTTGTAAAGTATTGTAAATACTCTCTTTTCACACTTGGAAGCTGTAGGGGGTGAGTGCCATTTTCTTTTGCAAATATTGTTTTCTCCTGTTTTTCATTAGATAGGGAGTTAGTGTAGCATATTGTATTTTTATTTAGTTTTTCTTTTGTTAGGGAATTTAGTATTCTCTGTTAGGAGCTGACTTGGTGTTTGTTTGTTGTTTTGGCCTTTGTTCACCCCTGAAGTTGTGCTTTTACTCTATGGTTCTGTAAATAAATGTACAAAGATTCGTATATGGTTAATCTCAGTTTATGTTGCGGCCTTACCCTAGACAGGGTCGTAACAATTGGGGGCTCGTCCGGGATCCTGTAAAACTAGATCATTTGATTAGGCCTGAGTCATTTTGTTTGACTGGATATTTTCATTTGTTGTGGAAGTAGGTTAGTAAGTGTTTGATCTATCTTCATTTACTCAAAATTCAACTTTACAAATATTTAATAAGTGTAGGAAAGATGACCTGCATGCAGATTGCAGATTTCTTCTGTGTTGCTGTGTCATCTAGTGCCTCAAAACAGATGTTAAAGGCTGAGTTATACAATAGATTAGTGGACATGCAGATCTTGCCACTGGGCAGTTGTGTTAAAGAGGGGGCTGTTGCATCGGTGGTGGCTGATGAGGAGGCTCCCTCTGACACGAGTCTTCTTGTTGCTCACAATGATCCTTTGTTGGCAATCAGGCTAAAAGAAATTGAATTGCAGATAAAAATGCAAGCGCATGAGCAATGGCTGTTGCGTTTGCAGGAGATAGAGCTGGAGATTGCAAGATTACGTAGTCATGATGGACCTAGCTCTTTTACCTCTGCTCAGCCCACAGTAGATGTTACTTCTACTCTCTCTGAAGTTTCAACACCAGTGCATGGTACCAGTACTTCATCAGTATTTGATGCTAGTAAGGATATTAAGTTGGTGCCTTCTTTCAGGGAAGCGGAGGTGGATACATACTTCATTGCCTTTGAGCGAGTGACTGCTACCATGAGATGGCCCAAAGAGAGGTGGGCATTGTTACTGCGGTTAGGTTGGTAGGTAAGGCCTAGGAAGTCTGTTCCATTTTACCAATTGAAGAGAGGTTGGATTATGAAGTTGTGAAGACTGCCATTTTAAGGGCTTACGAATTGGTATCTGGGACTTACAGGCAGAAATTTAGAGCCTACGTGAAATCATCTAATCAAACCTTTGTGGAGTTTGTCCATGAGAAGCAGGTTTTGTTTTAGAAGTGGTGTGTAGGAAGCAAAGTTTCTGATTTTGCACAGCTGTGTGAGTTGTTATTAGATGACTTTTAAAAACTGTTTGCAAGACAAAGTTGTGTGTCATCTAAGCAAAATCTCATCTCTCTCTGAAGCTACAGTGTTAGCCGATGAGTTTTATCTGACACACAAGACAGTTTCCCCCTTTGAGAGTCAGCAGGAGGTTATCTGTTTAGATGGTGTTTGAAAGAAGAAAATACTCATGTTTTCTCTAATGAAACCCACCCAAAGAAAAAACAAGTTTGTCCACCGCAACAGTGGTAAAATGTGTGTTCGTTTCTACTGTCTTGAGCCAGATTATCTTATAGCTAACTGTGAGGTCTGGAACAGGAGAAATCAGTTTGCTCAATCCAGATGTGTTGGTGTTGCATCTGTTCACTCTGTCGTAGATTCTTCCTCTTTCTCAACTCGGTCTTCTCTCTACAGGCCTTTTATGTTGTCTGTGTCAGTGGCACTTATTAAGGAAATCAAAACCTACAGTAGGTAGATCACCATGTTGAGGGACACGGGAGCAGGCCAGTCTCTCAAAGTGGATAGTGTCTTACCATATTCAACCAAGACATTTATATGGACTAAAGTTCTTATTCATGGTGCTGGACTTGGGCGTCTTGAGATTCCATTGCATAATGTCTTTATGAAATCTAGATTGGTTACAGGACAAGTGCAAAGTGGTGTATGCTCCAGACTTCCTGTTGATGGTGTTGACCTTACCCTAGGTAATGTTTTGGCTGGGCATAAGGTGTTTTCCCAAAAGCCGTAAGCAAATCCTGGGTGATGTGTAGATGTGCTACTGTGTCAACCCTTTAAAACCTGTAATTTGAAGTTTAGTGGTTTAACTTTGTCAAAGCATGGTTTGACATTTATGGGTGGGGGTGTTACGTCTTGAGACATATAGTGTGTGTCTTGCTTTGCTGGTTCTTTCGCTCTCTTGTTTTCTCTCTCTCTCGCTCACAGGGTTGGATCCTACCAAAGTGATCTCCAGATCTGATTGATGCTAATGGGACCAAGGAGCAGCAATAAAAGGATCTGCTGTGCCTGAGGAGGGAGCTCTGCTCAACTTGTGATTTCCTGTTGTCCATTGTACATGTGCTGTTGTGTGTTTGCTACAGGGTGTTGATGCTCTTAGCTGGCCTGTTGATCTGCCTATTGTGTGCAGTGTGGATTTCGAGTTGATAATGTGTTGTCAATCTCATTTTCCATTTTGTATATTTTGTAAAGTATTGTAAATACTCTCTTTTCACACTTGGAAGCTGTAGGTGTTGAGTGTGTTTTTGTTTTGCAAATATTGTTTTCTCATGTTTTTAATTAGATAGGGAGTTAGGGTAGCATATTGTATTTTTATTTAGTTTTTCTTTTGTTAGGGAATTTAGTATTCTCTGTTAGGAGCTGACTTGGTGTTTGTTTGTTGTTTTGGCCTTTGCTCACCCCTGAAGTTGTGCTTTTACTCTATGGTTCTGTAAATAAATGTACAAAGATTCGTATATGGTTAATCTCAGTTTATGTTGCGGCCTTACCCTAGACAGGGTCGTAACAGGGAACATCTCAGGTTACGAATGTAACCATGGTTCCCTGAGTAGGGAACGAGACACTGCATCTTCTAGCTCCCTGCCATCCTTCGGACGCAAGTTTCAGACGAAGAAGTGAATGACGTGTACTCCCGGTGCCTGTTTATAGTCGCGCCGGTAGTGACGTCAGATGCTGTTGCCGGCCAACTCGTTGGTGTTTTTTCAATGTATGCTTCAGAGACGGGTCATGACGAGGTGTTCCCCATAGCGACCCCTAGAGGACGCAGTGTCTCGTTCCCTACTCAGGGAACCATGGTTACATACGTAACCTGAGACGGTTTTCTTTTTTAATAAATCTGCAAAAATGTCAACAATTCTGTGTTTTTCTGTCAATATTGGGTCCTGTGTGTACATTAATGAGGAAAAAAAATGAACTTAAATGATTTTAGCAAATGGCTGCAATATAACAAAGAGTGAAAAAATTAAGGGGGTCTGAATACTTTCCGTACCCACTGTGTATATATATATTGTTTTAAATACCAATACAAAAATGAAAATACCGAGATATATACCATATATCGCAAATCAGCCAAAAAATACAGAGATATGAATTTTTGTCCATATTGCCCAGCCATACACTATAGTGTACATCCTAATCATGCCTCTAGCCTATGAAAAGCTGTTCAATGCTCCACTGGCTCTCAGTTGGAGCCCAGCGCTACTTTTCAATCAGCTTTTGTCTCCTGTGGGCTCTTAGACGAGAAAGAGAAGGACGGGAGACAAATAATAAAAACACATTCTCTGTGATTAATATGATTCTCTCTCAGCCTCAGAGCAAATGACAACTACACTCAATCAGAAACAGACTCTATTAAAACGTATTGATTACAAATACCAGGAGAAACGAACTAAACAGGCTTTAAGTTCTGGAAAGAAATGTGAAAGTACATGCATCGCTCACGGAGTGTGTTAATGCATATATCAGAAGTAATCTGTATTAAAATGAATGGCTAACGTTTTTTGTTATTTGAGTTATTATGATGTGCATTTGAATTTAGTGTTGGATATTGGAGCCTATCAATAAATCACCTTGTTGTTCCTTTTACCTGTGGTTTCTGGCTTGATTTGTGACAGATTTATCTTAATACTGAAGGGGAACAAAATTGCATCTAAAATAGGTTTTTAATGTGGTTTAGACTGATTTCTAGTTTCGGCCTCGTCCTCATTGGATTTTACCCAAACACTGGTACAAATTCCAATATTGTTACAGATACAAATACTGACTATGCATGACATCATAATGAAAAAGAAGAAAATATTGTAGCTACTAACAGCTGTTTTGTATTGTTGTGTTGTGTTTTTTTTGGGTGGTGAATCATTAATATTTTCTTCAGAAAATATACTCTAGGTTCATGTTTTTATTTTTACTCAGAGAATTATTTATTTTATTGTAACAGCATTCAACACATGCTGTTTAGTTGCCAAAACATCTTGCACCGCTGAGAGAAATGTTAATCTTGAGTACATATTTGCTCTGTGAAAAGAAAAAGAAAAAAACCTCTCAACCAATCTGTGAAGATTAGTTTTTATGGATATTTGAATTATATGTACAAATATGTTGTGCAAATAATGTTATATGCCAGAGAGCGCAATGACGTTAACATTGCAGCATCCAGCAGAGAGAAGCAAATGATTGCATCAATTCAAACAGAGAAAGCAAAATTTTCCAAGGTATGGGAAAGTGGCACTTCAATGCAATCATCCCCAACTGTCTGCCAGCCGGTGCACAACACAGAGAAATGGGCAATGAAACAATAGATATAAAATGGATCTATAAAGGTGAATTATAATGCTCTCTTTCAGGCTTGAGCTGTCATAGTTTGCAGCAAAGAGTCATGGGCCATCCTGCTGTGTAAATGCTTGTGTGGTGATCAATTAGGAGATGTGATGCCTGTTGTGTTGTTGTCACGTCATCCATTACACAGCATTGCGAGACACGGATGACAGACAAACGCTAACAAGATGAACAAGGCATTTATCAGAGATGTGCGCCTCTAGCTGTGTGCCCTCTTGTGTCTGAAGCAGATGCTAATATGTTTACCCTGTGATGTGATCAAACCATAAATCTCACACTTCAAACACTTTATATGACGAGGTTTAAAGTTCAGTGTGCAGTTTGATGTCACTTCAAAACACTATTCAACATCACAGTTAAGAGATCTTGAACACTCTTACTATACTTATATTCTTCAGTAGTAAATTTGATCCAGATCTTTGCTGATTCAGTTTTAAAGGAATCATGGCTTTTTTTCCAACTTAATTTGTATTAAATTATATGATTATATATATATAATTATATATATATTATATATATATATATTTATATATATATATATATCTTATATATGATAATTTAATTATATATATATATATATATATATATATATATATATATATATATATATATATATATTAAATTTATATTCTTTTTGCAGTTACAAAGATTATTTGGAATATAAATTTCCCCTCCTTAGATTTTACATCTTTTAAACTGGCACCAAGAATAGCCACCATGGGGTCTCTATTTAATTTTGTGAACAATATTTTCTTTGCAGGGTCAAATACCACATTCCAAAAACTGTCTAGTTTAGGGAAAGTCCAAACTATACTGTATGTGTGTGATTGGCCAAAGACTTTTCACAGTCTCTCCAGAGAAGAGAAGAGTTTACATGAACTTGACTTAAATATTCACCTTTAACTCACATTAAAATGTGAAATGGCATCAGAACACTTAAAATATAGTAAACAAAAACTTTATTGTCCTTTATAATGTTTATGTGGCTTTCGTATGGTTTAATTATAACATAGAATAGTACAAGCACTATATCGGTTTTGGATTGGTCTCATCAGACCGATACCCCTACTCGGAATAAAATGGCAGTATCGAAGCGATACTGATACTGAATATCGGATCGGCGCACCCCTAGTCCTAACACATCATTTATATTATCAATATGAATGTTAAAGTCTCCCACAATTAGTGCTTTATCAACATTTACCAATAGGTCTGAAAGGGAAATCTGCATATTCTTTTAGGAAATCTGTATATGGCCTTGGCGGTCTATATACAGTAGCCAGAGCAAGATATAGGAGAGATTTCTTTGCATATATAACAGTGTAACATTAAGTAGAAGTATTTCGAATGAGTTAAACCTGTATCCTGTTATCTGAGTAGCATTGAAAATAACACTATATATTGCTGTAACACGACCAGTCTGACGGGCCTCATGCTTATAACAGTAGCTTGGTGGAATAGACTAATTTAAACCAATATTGTCATTTGGTTTGAGACAGGTTTCAGTCAAGCAGAGTATATCCAAACTATTCTTAATGATAACTTCATTTAAAATAACTGCTTTGGGTACGAGTGATCTAATGTTTAGGAGCCCAAGCTTTAAAAATGTTTTTTGTTTATTTATTTTGCATTTTTTTCCAGTTTAATTACGATTAAGTTTTTTTCTAGATCCTGCATTAAATTTTTATTTTGACCTCACTATTTGGGGAACAGACACAGTCTTTATAGATTGGATAACACAAGTACTTCTGTCATTTAAGTGGGTAGAACAAAAGCCACCATAGCATTTATGTGAGACCTGCCTTACTAGTCATATGGAGCGTAGCGTCCTGGAGATGTTGTCAGACAGGATTTTTAATCCGACTCCTGCTGGGGTGCAGGCCATCTACACGAAAAAGCCTAGGATTGTCCCAGAAAATATTCCAATTATTAACAAAGAGCAGTTCTTTACACCATGACAATAACCATTCGTTTAATGCAAACAGTCAGCTGAACCTTTCGTGTCCTCGTCAATACGTGGAAAGCGGTCCTGACACGATGATCCTCATCACAGGCGATGTGCTGTGCACCCCCTCGATCAGGCTCCTGAAGTCCCTCTTCAGAGTTTCCGTTTGCTGCAGCTTGGTGTCGTTAACCCTTGCAACTCATTCATTTTTATTTTTATTAATTTTATGTGGAAGCACGTGATATAATTTTCCTTCTTAATTAGCAAACATTTATAATACAGATTGTTGATGAATAGTCTTGATCTTGTGGTTATTTTGGGAACTCTCTAGAGTTACTGTTTTATTTTTAATAATATAAAATTTATATTTATAAGTCCTCAAAATAAATTATGAAGCACTTTAATACCTTGTGACAGGAGTGCCAATCTTCAAAAAATAAAAATAAAAATAAAAAAAAAAATTGAGTGGAAACAATTTAGTCAAAAAGGGAGTGACAAAGAGAAACCAACAATAGAACATTTTGGCTACTAAAAGCAGAGCTACACCTGCCTGTATGAAAAAGCTGTTTGCCCTTGCAGACAGGCAATGTAATAAGTTGAAGCCTGTGCCAACTGTCTGCATGTGTAAATTAATACAATATCACAGAAACATTAGTTCAAGCCAATGCAATCAACTATCCATGCCACCAAGCACAGTGACACTGAAACATTGTAACAACTGGTGCTGACAGACTCAGTGACAGGGGAGCTAAGTTTGATCTGTGCAACAGTAGCCTGTGTGACAAATGGAAGTTTGACAAATGAAAATTAAGCAGAATCTCAGGAAGATATGTGCTGCATATGTTTGTGCATCTGAATGTGAGTACAAATGCAAATAAAAATTTTGCTATTTAATCCCAAAAATGGGCTAACATGATGATATGATACAGTGATTTTAAAATCTCTAGTAATATCAGCTTTCACTAGCAGAGTGCTGGGACCTGCAACTTTAATTTACTAGATAGTGTGGTCAGCTGTGGCATCATGCAAAGTAACAGGTTTAAGAGGAGTGGAGGAATGCAGTTTAAAAATTTATTTAAAAAATGTCTTTACTCCTTGTCCCATTGATGGATGGAATGAAACGGGAGCCCCATACAGCCCAAACGGAAATGTCACAAATTTAAATAATACAAACAGCAAATTGAAAGTGGACTTTTTCAGGATAATGGCCATAAGGCCTAGATCTTCAACCCTGCTCCTGGGGATAGAAAACGTCTGCAATCTGCAAAGAGAGAGAAAGAAAAAGAGGGCTCCCTGTCACTGTCACTGGGTCCGATGTCACTGGTGTACACGGTCTGGTTGGCTGAGGGCCATGTTGCAGCATTTTTGGGGGCAAGGGAGCCCTCTTTTTTGCCTTCTCTCTCTTTGCAGATTGCAGGCACTGTACACACTGTGCTGTTTCCTTTGAGAATTACATCGCAAACTGTTCCAACTCAACCTGATCTACAATGTCCTCAAAGCCACAGGGACACTACTCAACCATATACTCACCCTATTATTATATATATGCTATATACTTATAAGTTTTATATAATAGTAAGATATACGGAATTCATGAATGTCACTCACTGCAAAATTACATATGGAATAGATATTCTCTACCTCTACCTTTTGGATGATGCTGTCTGCGGCTTTCAAGGAATATGATATGTAGTAGGCATTCCAATTCAGTTCTGTACAGATGGCAGAGTCTTCAGTCCATGCAGACTCTAGGCTCACACAAAGACACACTCCGCAATTCTGCATGACCTCTTGTATGCAGATGACAGATGCATTGACGGCCCACACTCAGAACTGAAGCCTCCCTGTTTAGGCTGACTGTAAACAGGAGACAGAAGTCATGCTACAAGCAGTGAACAAGTCAAACTCCAATCCACCGGTAATTATTGCAGGTGGCACAGTGCTGACAGATGGACATTCTGCTCCCTCTGTAGCACTGTTGCAGCTGATGTGACATCTGGCTGGACACCAAGGTGGCAGTATATACAGTTAGGCAGTCAAACTCACAGTTCTGTTCTATGGATCTGAGTCCTGAACCATTTAATGCTGGCTGATTACTTGATCAGTTTCATATGCATTGTTTCTGACGTATTGCACATGTGAAATGGCAGGACAAAGTCCCAAACACTGAGGTACTCTAGACCTGTGGCATCACTGGTATTGAGGCCTTCCTGTTTGCTGCTCAGTTCCACTGGTCTGGCTATATTGTATACATTTCATGTTTCATGTTTACAGAAACATTTTTTTTTTTTTTTTGTATGACCAGCTTGAGAGCAGCAGGTGCTCTCAGGGAGGGCAATTCAAACATTATAAGGGTGGCCTCAAAGTCAATCTGAAACTATGCAACATGGACACAAATGACCTTGAAATGACCATTGCATTAAACAAACAAAGATGCCAAAAGTTCAATGTGTGTTCATGTGTGACACTTGTGGTCGACTAGGTGCCTTGAAGATTGGCCTCTACTCACATTGTAGGATGCACCAACAACTGTGACGAGATCTGTCGTGTCAATGGCTCAAACCAAGACAAAGATCAGATATTCTCTACCTCCTTTTCAAGGGTTGAACAGTCCAGTTTTACTGACAATATTATCATTACAGAATATCGCAGTAAAATGCCCAACATTACTTTACATAGAAACAGGTATGGTAACACTTTAGATTACAACCCACAATGTACTGCATAGGTAAACAGGATTTACACTGTACATTTTTGCAATTATAGTGTACCTATTCGGTACCTCCGTGTAGGTATAAGGGAATAATATGCAAAGTTTTGCTATGCTACTTTTTTAAGCGGTTAAGACTGTTTGGTTAGGTTAACTTGATTTTGATGTCATTGAATTTCAGTCAGAGTTGTGCGACACTCAATCACAGTTTATGGATACCATAGGAATGAATGAGAAGTGTCGTTAGCTGAATAATAGCTGTCGCAAAAAGTCGGTGACTTCTCTTATAAAATGGCATTTTTTCTTGGTAAACTCTAAAAATAGTTCAATCCAAAAGAATTGTTTAGTGTAAAAAATGTTGAGCAGATAGGCTGTCGATTCATTAAATGATAAGCCGTTTCCTCTAAAAAGCTGTTTATTCAGCGTAGTGAAGCCTCTCCTCCATTGACATCCATAAAAAAAAAAAAAAAAAAAAAAAACAGCCTCTGGTCTCCTTTCCCACATACTGCCAGAATGGAAGCATTAGCTTTAGCCTTTACGCTTTTTTGGCTAATGGTTGCAGGCTTGCCTTCTAGTGTCTTTGTCTGTGGTGCTTAAGATGGAAACGTGGAAAATAGGAAAACAATAATCAAAGTGTAGACAAGGGACAACTTTGAAACTGTCTGTGGTGTGTTCGTTTAAAACTGGAACAGTGAATGTGGTGAGAGGGAACTGGAAACAGCTAGAATGGCGCTTGAGATGAGTCTATCCATGTCTGTGGCGCTAATGACAGGAATATGTGTCGAAAATACAAGATAACTAATTGAAGCGAAGAGGAGAGAGATTTTTGAAACTAACTGGAATGTCTTCTTTTAAAACTGGAGTGTTTTTTCCGAGTATGTTCTCACAACATTGAGCAGCGATTGAAACCAGGAACTGTGTTTTAGTCAAAATGGTGCTTGAGGACGTGAATCAAAATGCTAAAATCAAAGACGGTAAAAAGCATGACAGTTCGCTATAATACACAGCTTAATCTTGACTTTCAGTGTTTATTACTGTGTGTTTATTGGCGTGATGGTTTGGCCATAATAGTTTAACTTCGTCAGTGGGTGAAAAACATGAACAAATTGAACAAAATCTTAAATTTGTTCTTAAACAAGCTTTTCAAAAGAATTTGGTTTAACTGTATAAGCTGTATAAGTATGGAGTTGCTTTGTTTTTTTTTTTCTAAACTGGTGTAATAATTTTTTATCTTTTATTATCTGTTGCCTGTGTTGTTACTGTTGTCATATTGTGTGTGATTTTAATTTGAAATCCCAAATTTCAAACAATATTTGAATTAAATAAAACAGTCAGCATGTTTATTGATATATTACCTGATATATAATATATGGATGTATGACCTACTTTATAAACGATCATTTCAGAGCAATTTGTTGTAGCCACTTATCCTGTAACTACATGGAATAAGGGGGGAACAAGCACCACTTTAAATTACAGACCACAAATGTTGTATTTACACTGTAACTACATGTGATTTTATTTATATATGTATTTGCTATAAAAACATCATAGTATACCACTGAAGTATCCACTGAACTACAAATGTTGTATCATATATATATATATATACATACAGTGGGTACGGAAAGTATTCAGACCCCCTTAAATTTTTCACTCTTTGTTATATTGCAGCCATTTGCTAAAATCATTTAAGTTCTTTTTTTTTTCCTCATTAATGTACACACAGCACCCCATATTGACAGAAAAACACAGAATTGTAGACATTTTTGCACATTTATTAAAAAAGAAAAACTGAAATATCACATGGTCCTAAGTATTCAGACCCTTTGCTCAGTATGTAGTAGAAGCACCCTTTTGATCTAATACAGCCATGAGTCTTTTTGGGAAAGATGCAACAAGTTTTTCACACCTGGATTTGGGGATCCTCTCCCATTCCTCCTTGCAGATCCTCTCTAGCTCTGTCAGGTTGGATGGTAAACATTGGTGGACAGCCATTTTCAGGTCTCTCCAGAAGAGACTCTTCATGTGTCTTGCTCTGAGGAGAGGCTTCCGTCAGGCCACTCTGCCATAAAGCCCTGACTGGTGGAGGGCTGCAGTGATGGTTGACTTTCTACAACTTTCTCCCATCTCCCGACTGCATCTCTGGAGCTCAGCCACAGTGATCTTTGGGTTCTTCTGTAAGGGAAACAGGTCAATTTAGCTCAAAGGGAATCATTTAAGATTTTAAAAGGGAATTTGAACAGAATCACTGTTTCACGGCTGATCACTGTAACGGCCAGCGATTGAGCCGTTTAACATCAAATATGCGCTGGATATTAATATCCAAAGTATAGTGAAAACACTATTAATTAGCACAGTAACAAGATCGGCAGTTTTAAGACATTAACTTGTAAGCACAAAACACAAGATACTTCTCTTTTCAATATGAATAAGGCTTTATTAGATAAATCTAAGACATATAAACTAATCTAACACATAAGCACACGCACTCACATTCACACAAATTGCAATAGGATAGAAAGTTAGGAAAGAATTGGTTTAAGAAAATGAAAATGTGGAATCCCAAGTTTACAGCAATACGTGAAATTGCATAGACATGAACAACCATCAGTCACTTAATTAACCCTTGCATTGAGTTCCTCAATGAGGTTAAAATTATATTAGATGCACCAGTACAGATCGGAGTCTGGAGGTACGTTACTTGCGTTGCCTGTGTAACAGGGGTTCCCTTTGTTGTCGCTGAAAAGGGGGTTTCCCAAGGTTGCTGATTGGCTGGAAGTTCAGTAGTTGTTGAAGTGACGTCTTGGGAAGCCCGCGGTGTGGCGTTGGCTGAAGATGCGGAGTTGTGGGCTGGTTGAAGTTGAACGGGCACTCGAGGTCAGACTCGGCGTTACAAAACTTAACTCAGAACACGAAACTCTCAACGGAAAAGAAAAGAAACTAAAGCAAAAGAATAGAAGTAAAGTTTGACGAGACTAGGTGGTGTTTCTTCTCATCGTGGCTAAGAAGCAGCAGGCGTGAAGGCCGAAGCACACTGGAACCGCGCTCAAAGAACGCTAAACGTGATGACAAAAAGCATGGCTAAAAGCTAAAACTACAAGCAAAAGCTAAAAGCAGGCTAAAAGCTTAAACTACAAGCAAAAGCTAAAAACAGGCTAAAAGCTTAAACTACAAGCAAAAGCTAAAGGCAAAATTTGATGGTGTCCTGAGTATTTTAACTGGCCTTTTGGCCACACCTCAAATGTTGTCTTGACCAATTAGATATTGTCTTTGCTCGGGGTGTTGCGATGTTTGTCCTACCCATTCATAAATCATATGTTATCTTATCAATCATGTGGTCCGAATTTTCCCGCTCTTGCAGGGTATAATTTTGGACATGATTCCTATGATAAGAATATGGTACATTTGACAAATAACTGATGGTCAGAAACGTTTCAAGCAAGAAGATTCGAACACACACATACTAAACATGAATATGAATACTTAAGCTATTCAATAGTTATTAAAAAAGACATACACAATAAGTGATTAGAAACATTATAGTCAAATGTGTGGGTTTCATAAATGATATGGAGTTAAGCAATGGACCGATATTCCTTTAGAAGTCTTTTTGTGTTCATCTTGTTGCAACTACATCTATAAACGACAGTTCCTGTGCCATTCTCTCACATAAGGATTTTATGTGTGGAGACCAGAGGTTAAAAGGTCCCCTTAGGAATTTCAGTCTGGTTCTGCTAGGTGGGGGGAAGTCAATCCAACGATCTTGTTTACTCTCATGGGTTTGCATGTGATGGTCATGCTGTGCATCTCTTTGACCATCAATCTTGATTACTTACCCCAAATTTGACAATCTCTTTTTCGAATTGAAATTGTCAATAATTGTTCTAATGGTGTTAATGTTGAAAGCTGTACTCTGAAAGAGTTGGTTGGTTATCTTGCTTCAGACTGTGGTGCTAGGAGTTGATTTACAACATCCTGTTGCCTTTCTGTGGAATTCTGCTCCTCATGTTTCAACCACGCTCACAATCGAATCTTTAATTTGTCTGGTTCGGATCTGATACGCTACACTTCTTTACCTCTCTTACCAAGGCTCTTCTCCCCTGATAGCTCAGTTTGGCAGGACGGCCAGCTCTAGGAAGGGTTCTGGTCATCCTAAAGGTCTTCCATTTAAGAATTATGGAGGCCACTTTGCTCTTAGGAACCTTAAGTTCAGCAGTAATTTTTTTGTAACCTTGGCCAGATCTATGCCTTGCCACAATTCTGTCTCTGAGCTCTTCGGGCAGTTCCTTTGACCTCATGATTCTCATTTGCTCTGACATGCACTGTGAGCTGTAAGGTCTTATATAGGCAGGTGTGTGGCTTTCCTAATCAAGTCCAATCAGTATAATCAAACACAGCTGGACTTAAATGAAGGTGTAGAACCATCTCAAGGATGATCAGAAGAAATGGACAGCACCTGAGTTAAATATATGAGTGTCACAGCAAGGGGTCTGAATACTTAGGACCATGTGATATTTCAGTTTTTCTTTTTTAATAAATCTGCAAACATGTCAACAATTCTTTGTTTTTATGTGTATGTGTGGTTATGTGTGTACATTAATTAGGTTTTTAATTAACTTAAATGATTTTAGCAAATGGCTGCAATATAACAGAGTGAAAAATTTAAGGGGGTCTGAATACTTTCCGTACCCACTGTATATACAGTAGTCAACATTTGAAGTGGATCAAAAAAGTTTATAAAAGTTGTCCTAAGAAAAGAACGGGTATTGTTTTGTTTTTGGTTGAATATATATATACAAAATTATAAACGCAACACTTTTGTTTTTGCCCCCATTTTTCATGAGCTGAACTCAAAGATCTAAGACTTTTTCTATGTACACAAAAGGACTGTTTCTCTCAAATATTGTTCACAAATCTGTCTAAATCTGTGTTAGTGAGCACTTCTTCTTTGCCGAGATAATCCATCCACCTCACAGGTGTGGCATATCAAGATGCTGATTAGACAGCATGATTATTGCACAGGTGTGCCTTAGGCTGGCCACAATAAAAGACCAATCTAAAATGTTCCGTTTTATCACACAGCACAATGCCACAGATGGTGCAAGATGGCTGGCCACAATAAAAGACCAATCTAAAATGTGCCGTGTCCACCAGAGCTGTTTCCCGTGAATTGAATGTTCATTTCTCTACCATAAGCCATCTCCAAAGGCATTTCAGATAATTTGGCAGTACATCCAACCAGCCTCACAACCGCAGACCACGTGTAACCACACCAGCCCAGGACCTCCACATTCAGCATCTTCACCTCCAAGATCATCTGAGACCAACCACACGGACAGTTGCTGCAACAATCGGTTTGCATAACCAAAGAATTTCTGCACAAACTGTCAGAAACCATCTCAGGGAAGCTCATCTGCATGCTCGTTGTCCTCATCAGGGTCTCGACCTGACTGTAGTTCGTCGTCATAACTGACTTGAGTGGGTAAATGCTCACATTCAATGGTGTCTGGCACTTTGGAGAGGTGTTCTCTTCACAGATGAATCCCAGTTTTCACTGTACAGGGCAGAAGGCAGACAGCGTGTATGGCGTCGTGTGGGTGAGCGGTTTGCCTGTTGTCAACATTGTGGATCGAGTGGCCCATGGCGGCGGTGGGGTTATGGTATGGACAAGCGTATGTTATGGACAATGAACAGAGTTGCATTTTACTGATGGCATTCTGAATGCACAGAGATACCATGATGAGATCCTGAGCCCCATTGTTGTGCCATTCATTCAAAGACATCACTCATGTGCAGCTGTGACGTTTTATAATGCAGCAGATTGTGAAAGATGGTGCAAGCCTGGCAGCTGAAAACATCCCAGTTCTTGCATGGCCAGCATACTCAACGACATTTTCACCCATTTGAGCATGTTTGGGATGCTTTGGATCAGTGTATATGAACAGCGCTTTTCCAGTACATAGCCAATATTCAGCAACTTCGCACAGCCATTGAAGAGGAGTGGACCAACATTCCACAGGCCAAAATCAACAACCTGATCAATTCTATGTGAAGGAGATGTGGCAAATGGTGGTCACACCAGATACTATCTGGTTTTCGGAACCCCCAATACAGTTGAACTGCACATTCTAGAGTGGCCTTTTATTGTGGCCAGCCTAAGGCACACCTGTGCAATAATCATGCTGTCTAATACCCAGCATCTTGATATGCCACACATGTGAGGTGGATGGATTATCTCGGCAAAGGAGAAGTGCTGACTAACACAGATTTAGACAGATTTGTGAACGATATTTGAGAGAAATAGCCCTTTTGAGTACATAGAAAAAATCTTAGATCTTTGAGTTCAACTTATGAAAAATGGGGGCAAAAACAAAAGTGTTGTGTTTATAAATTTACGCAGTGTGTGTATATATATATATATATATACATTATATATATATATATATATATATACATATATATATATATCGTATATATATATATATATACATATACGTATATATATATATATATATATATATACATATATATATATATATATATATATATATATATATATATAATATATACATATACATATATATATATATATATATATATATATATATTTTTTTTTTTTTTTTTTTTTTTTTTTCGTGAACATTTGGAAAGAGGTAAGCTTGTTTTAAGCTGTATTGAACCTTGATGTTATATCATGCAAAGTTATTTGGTAATAGTGGTGTTGGGAAGTTGCTGGTGTGAAGTTGCTGACATCAATGAATAAGGTTCCATAAGGTAAGTACACTTGTGAATTATAAATCATAGCAGAAACTCATTAACTCATTTCACAAGATGTCCAGATTTGTTGTTCAGTAATCTCCATCATGCTTCCTTTAATAATAGAATGGTTAAAAATACCTAGGCCTATAATAAAATACCAATATACTGAAAATTATAAAAAAGTATATCATCTTTCAAAATCACTTCCAAACATAGGATTATTGTTTAGGCCACACATACCACGTAATATTAGAATATGTACCCCTTAGTTTCAATATACTTACAGTATAAATGATTTGTAATTTTACCGGTTGTTACCCCTTTATTCCCCAAACGTTGCATATTATTCTCCTATACCTACATGGGGGTACTGAATAGGTACACCATAATTACAAAAAAGTTGTGCTGTAACTTCAGTTTACTAACCCAGTTCTTTGCAGGTTGCATATCTGGTTGTTACCCCCTTATTACCCAAAAGTAACACATTGTTTCCGAATACCTAAATGTATACCGTAAATTCAGTATACTTAGGTATACTCAGAGATTTTGGTCCATATTGATATGATAGCATCACACAGTTGCTGCAGATTTGTCGGCTGCACATCCATAATGCGAATCTCCCATTCCACCACATCCCAAAGCTGCTCTATTGGATTGAGATTTCTTGACTGTGGAGGCCATTTGAGTAAAGTTCACAGTACAGAGTTCAGAGAATCTTTATTGTCTCTCAGCAATGATAGAAATTTTTCTTCAGTTAAAAGGCTCTCATACAATACAACATTACAATACATACATACAATCCACAATCCACAGTTCATTTTAAAACAAACATTTTAGGATTAAAAAACAACCCACACACAATCACTTAACCTTATTTAAAATAGTTACTGCATTGGGCACAAAATAATTCCTGTAAGCCTTCTTCCTAGCCAAAGGAGTTCTAAACCGGCAACCTGATGGAAGTAGCTGAAAAGCATCATAAAGAGGATGTGAACAATCTGTAATAATAGAAGCTGCTTTCCTCTTAACTGCCACATAATAAAGATTTGAAAGCTGAAGCTGCAAGACCCCAGTAATCTTTGATGCCTGCTTAATAATTCTTAATAATTTTTCCTTATTTCCAGCTGAAAGTAGACTATACCAAGAAACAATATTAAATGTATTGACTGATTCCACAAGTGAACAATACACTGTAGTCATGATATCCTGTTTAACATTAAATCTTTTCAGCTGTCTCAGAAGAAATAAACGCTGATTAGCTTTCTTACAGACTCCATTCGCATGTTGTGCAAAGGACAGTTGGCTGTCAATCACAGTGCCCAAATACGTAAAGGATTAAACCTGTTCCACTTCCTGCCCCCTAACCTAAGTGGTTCATAAAGTGAAGAATAAATTTTGAGTGGACGAACCCCCCCACAACACAACTCCTTGGACTTGTATATGTTCAGTTTTAGGGAACTGTCATGGAACCAACCAACCATGGATTCAACAGATTGCCTGTATATGACCAGGGACTGCTTGTCTGTCATACAAGCCACCAAAGCCATGTCATCTGCGTATTTCAAGAGTGACATACCCTTAATTCCACACATGATTTCATTTGTGTATATAGAAAATAAAATGGGTGATAAGACAAAACCTTGAGGAACTCCCGTATTTATAATAATACTACTAGATTTGTGGTCATACATTCTTACATATTGGGGTCTATTCATTAAAAAAATCCTTAATCCATTGCACAAGAGTCAGATTAACTTGCAATTTTTTAAGGCGGTCCAACAATAAATTAATATTAACTGTGTTAAAAGCAGATGTAAAATCCATAAATAAAATCCTAACAAGCGAGTTGAGAGCATCTAAATGTCTAGTAACAGTATCTTAAAGAGTTAGACAAGCATCTTCAACTCCCCGTTTTGACTTGTAGGCAAACTGAAGCGGGTCTAAACACTGACTTACACTGGCAGAATGCATTTACAGAGAACCGAGGTAAGTGAAACAGGTCTGAAATTCTCCATCTCTTTGGCATTAGATTTTTTAGGAACAGGAATTATCATTGTCTCTTTCCATTCTTTTGGAACATGTCCAGTGTTTAATGACCACTGGAAGAGCTGAGTCACTATTCCACCTAATTGAGCTGAACACTCCTTCAATATACGGCTTCCAAGACCATCTGGGCCTGGAGCTTTCCCTGGCTTTAACCTAGAAAGAATGGAAATGACCCTTTGCTCATCCACACTGACAGGAGTGGGAGCATTACTATCATTAATCAGGTCCCAGACCTTCACAGAGCTGATCACATTGGACCCTGCATAAAAACAAACTTGTGTTCCGAATGTCAGAATCAGTCTTCATCAAGACAGACAGTTCATCTACTTTATTCCGTAATGAACGCACATTTGATAGAATAAAAGCAGGTGAAGGTAGCTTACTTCCACGTCTTCTCACCCGGTTTCTAGTACCTCCTCTTGATCCTCTTTTTTCTATCGAATTCGTTTCCTTAGCAAATGCTCGGGTATTAAATCCAGAAGTGGCGAAATAGATATTTTAGACGGAGTATGTCGCAGGCTTAGAAGTTTAAGTCGAGTGTATGTCATTAAGCCACAGGTAGTTGGATGTGAGTCAGTTGGTAAGCTCTCCCATGCACAAACAGGTTGAGCACACAAAAAAGTCCACAATAGCAGTATTCATAATTTAAAAATGGCATACATCGTATAAGGAAAAACTGCACACCAAGTGCACGCAGATTTAAAACAAGACAAAACAAATAAAACAAATAAAACAATAAATACACACAAACAGAGCGTTAATCGTGAGTTGCTCAATCATAGGAGCGTCCGGCCGGGGAACTTATTGTCGTGTTCAAGAAACCAGTCTGAGATGATTTGAGCTTTGTGACATGGTGCATTATCCTGCTGGAAGAAGCCATCAGAAGATGGGTACACTGTAGTCATAAAGGGATGGGCATGGTCAGCAACAATACTCAGGTAGGCTGTGACATTTAAACAATGCTCAATTGGCACTAAGGGGCCCAAAGTGTGCCAAGAAAATATCCCCCACACCATTACACCACCACCAGCAGCTTGAACCGTTGAAACAAGGCAGGATGGATCCATGCTTTCATGTTCTTTACGCCACATTCTGACCCTACCATCTGAATGTCGCAGCAGAAATCGAGACTCATCAGACCGGGCAACGTTTTTCCAATCTTCTATTGTCCAATTTTGGTGAGCCTGTGCAAATTGTAGCCTCTGTTTCCTGTTCTTAGCTGACAGGAGCAGCACCCAGTGTGGTCTTCTGCTGCTGTAGCCCATCTGCTTCAGGGTTCTACATGTTGTGCGTTCAGAGATGGTATTTGTCATGGTTGGTAGAACTGTTGTCTCATTTTGATCTTGTATGGGTGGGGTTTATGTGTGTCTCGTTATCACTGATTGTTTTATGTGGGCGTGACCGCCAATTGTTCCATCAGCGGCAGCTGCGATTCATTCCAGCTTGCTATTTATTGCCCTGTCTTTCGTCTTGTGTTTTTCAGATCGTTGTTGCAGTCTCCCGTGTTCGTGCCTGGTCTTTTCATCCTTCCTAGTTTCCTGTCTCACTCAAGATGGATCGCTTCACTCCTGAAATCACCATGGGTTCTTCACCTCCTCACTCACCTCAGGATCGCCCATCTCAGTCCCTGCATCAAGCTATCCTGCTGTCTGGTTCCAGACCTGATCCCTGGCCGCGAGAGATCTGCCCCACATTCATCGTGTGGCTTTCTGTTTATTCTCTGATGTTCTGTGTGAACTTAGTTCATTAAACTTCATTTCACTTGCATTTGCTTCCGCTCCTTTTTGCCGTTACAGTATTCTGCATACCTTGATTATAACAAGTTTTTATTTGAGTTACTGTTGCCTTTCTATCATCTCTAACCAGTCTGCCCATTCTCCTCTGACCTCTGACATCAACAAGGCATTTTCGTCCACACAACTGCCGCTCACAGGATATTTTCTCTTTTTCGGACCATTCTCTGTAAACTCTAGAGATGGTTGTGCGTGAAAAACCCAGTAGATCAGCAGTTTTTGAAATACTCAGACCTGGCCGTCTGGCACCAACAAACATTCCACATTCAAAGTCACTCAAAAAAACCCTTTCTTCCCCATTCTGATGCTCGGTTTGAACTTCAGCAAGTGGTCTTCACCACATCTAGATGCCTTAATGCATTGAATTGCTGCCATGTGATTGGCTGATTAGCAATTTGTGTTACCAACCAATTGAACAGGCCTACCTAATAAAGTGGCCGGTGGGTGTATGGTAAACTAAACCAGTTGTGTAATATCACATTAAAATACCAGTTTATACTTCAGAGATTTAACTTCAGTGCCCTATTGTGGGGTAAGTTAAAGTGCTGGCTCAACTTACCCATAGTATTTGGCTCACTTTGCCCCATAGTTGACATTTTGGAAAAAAGAAAACGAACTAGCTAACTTACCGATTCAGGCTAATATTTAGCTAAATGATTTGCATTGTTTTATATGTAGCTAAATGACATTTGCGTTTTTTTATATTTTTTTGATTGATGTTTTGGATTGTTTTTTATGTAGCTAAATGTAATATATGTTTTGTTAATAATTTTACTTTGACCACTCCTCCCATGTGTCTCTCCTTTTCACAATCTGGCCAAAATGATGTGTGATTACAAAATACATGGTCGCATAAAAGTAAAAGTATACAGTTACTAAGATACAGGGGGTGGGTCAACTTACCCACTGGCTCAATTTACCAAACCCTCCCCTAATCTAAAGTGTTACCAAAGGTATGTGATCTTAAAGGGGTCATATGATGTTGCTAAAAATAACATTATTTGGTGTAAAGAAATGGGTTTATGCAAAAAACACATTATTTTCCATATACTGTACATTATTGTTGCTCCTCTATGCACTGCCTTTCTGAAACACAACGATTTTTACAAAGCTCATCGGTCTGAAAAGCGAGGTGTGCTCTGATTGGGCAGCTATCCAGTGCGTTGTAATTGCCTGAATACCTCAAGCGTGTGACGGAAATGTTACGCCCCTGTGTGTCCCAGAGTGCAGAGACAAAAACATTGAAACCCATTTTAAACAAGACATTTGTTGCATGCAGTGGGGACATAATTACGGATTATAATGACAATACCAGCAGTTCTCAATTCCAGTCCTCGCGCCCCCCAGCTCTGCATATTTTGCATGTCTCTCTTTGTTAACACACCTGATTCAGATAATCAGCTCGTTAGAAGTGAGCTCTGTGCATGAACTGTGTTCCCATTGACATGGTCCCTACACAGTGTTCATTGCTTCCTACTCCCTAAGCAGGGGAAATCTGTTGAAGTTTACCTCACTTCGGAACATTCATTCACAGATTTGCGCTGTGCAGCATCTCCACACACGGACAAGTGTGACATCATATACTCCTGTAAATAAATACAATTTAAATTCACGTCTCGCACACTTCAGTGCACTCTGAATGGAACATATATGTTTGCTTCGAATTGGAATCATGGTGGAATATCCTGTGATGTCCACTTCGCAGGGCACTTAAGTTCAAATAGAACAAACTTCTGAAGGGAAAAGAGAAACATACAAAATGTGCAGGACGGGGGATACGAGGACTGGAATTGAGAACCGCTGACTTATACTGTCTTTTTACATGTTGCGTTGCATTGCGCCGGGTAAACATAAAACCATGTCCACATTTGTGATCGGAGAAATGACAAGTTTGAATCGTCAATCGTTGAATCCTATAAATATGTAAACATAACCTATTTACAGACTATGAGTCAGAATAGCCAGCATTGTAGTCTACTCTCCCAGGATCAAGAAAAAGTCCTCATCCTCCATAAAATGTACAGCACACATCTGTATATTTGGGTTGAATTGTTCTGGAACAGTGTTGTAAATAAAACTTAACCACTGATTTCTAGGCGTGTCCTCTTTTGGAAGGTCAAACAAAGTAGTTTTGCTTTAACAAGGAAACACACAACATCTCTACGACATGGCAGTGGCGGCAACAGTGAGAATAAAAGTTACGCCTTCTTTCTTTGCATGAACATTTGGGCGGTGTTATGTAAATCTTCCCACATTGTGTTTAAACGAGGTGTTTTAGGCAGGTGTGGTTGACTCTTAACTTTCATAAAGAATATCTCTTTGGATTTGAGACTTTAGCCTTTGCAACTTTACAGATCTTCTTTATGCACCAAGAGCTTGTAACACACCAAAGAGAAAGGAAAAATTGAAATTGCATCATATGACCCCTTTAAACTGTTAAGCATTTTACTTCACAGTATGTATCAAGATGGTCAAATATAGCATATATATACTTGCAGCAAGTTATTATTGCAAAAGGGAGTACTTAAGGCACAACTGTTGCATGAAATATGTACAATAGACACAATGCAAAAATTCACCATCAACATTTTAACCCTCAGTAAATTAAAGCAACTTCAACATAAGAAAAGTGCATACACAGTTGGCAAAGCTTTCGAGAAAATTGATAGGCAATAGAAATGAAGTCGACTTGAAACTCCAGTGATGAATAAACATTCAAACTCCATGAATGGCTTTACAATGTCCATAAGCACAAATGGAGTTATGTTCAAGTTTCAAGATTTTTATTCGTCACATACCTGGTTATATAAAGCATATATAACCAGCAGTGAAATGTGAGTAAACTGGGCGGACCAGTGCGTCACCACCCTTTGCACCGGGGGTTCTTGAACGAGCCTTTGTTTATATTCCGTTGTGAGGAAAATGGCGGCATGATACGATTTGCCAAAAGCCGGTAGTGAGCGAGCTTTGTAGGCATTCTTGAATTGAGAGTAGCAATGATCCAGTGTATTTGGTCCTCTGGTTGGACAGGAAACATGTTGATAAAAGTTTGGCATAACCTGCCTTAGGTTGGCTTTGTTAAAGTCCCCAGCGATGATAATAGCAGCGTCAGGATGTTTGTTGATGTTACCGCTGAGCGCATCGTGAAGCTTAGACAAAGCCAAGCCGGTGTATGCTTGTGGTGGAATGTAAACAGCAGTAACGATGATCGATGAAAACTCCCGGGGTAGATAGAATGGGTGGCAAATAATGGATAAATGTTCCAGATGAGGCGAGCTTGAGCGCGACAGAGTGGAGATATTCCTGGGGTCACACCATAACTTGTTAATCTTGAAACACACTCCTCCACCTTTGGATTTACCGGCCTTGGCTGTTCTGTTCATCCGTAAAACAGAGAAGTTTTCAGACGGCGTTACAGCAGGGTCTGTGACCGAGGTCGTGAGCCATGTTTCAGACAAACAAAGGATGTTACAGCTCCTAATGTCCCGTTGGAAGCTTATCCTGACTCTAAGATTGTCCATCTTATTCTCCAGAGACTGGACATTGGCAAGCAGATTGCTCGGTAGAGGAGGACCGTGAGCTGTTTTCCTCAGTCTGTTGTGAATCCCAGCACGTTTTCCGCGGTGTTTCTTGATCCGTTGCCTTGGGTGGTTATTCAGCCGTTGTTCATCTCGACGTTCCAGAGAATCTCAGATGGCCACAATGGATTGGAGGATAAAGAGTCCTGAAACAGGTCAGTGAAGCGGTGTCCAATGTCCAAAAGTGTTTCTTTGTCGTAAATGATCAGTGCAGACGTTATGTGTGTTAAAAGGGAAAGCAAAAGTAAGTAAAAAAGTAAATAAAAAAAACACTATATAAGCGGAGCGACCTGGACGCCGTCCGAACTCGGCGGATGTTGACAAAGATGTAATTCTCATTGTTTGGTCACAAGCAGAAATAGTTTACAAAATGAAAAATAACAACCCACAAACAAGGTAGCCCAAAATAGTGAAGTTAAAAAAAATAAAATAAATACAAAATAAACCAATAACAACAACAAAACCTTCAACAACAACTCAAGTATAAAACTATTGTCTTCACAAAATAGCATATAGCCATTATTGGCATTCATAAGTAGTATAGACATTTCAGATAATGAATTCCCTATCCTAATGAGTAATCTGTATTGAAATACACCAGGCAACCCCAAGTCTTCCCACATCAATTAATGTGTTGATCCTATCCATGGGATAACCACAACCCCTTGTATTCATGTCAAAATTCACTGTAGACTCCTGAGCCCCACGAAAGTTATCATTACAAGAATTCCGTTTTTCCAAATCCCGCTCCACTGAAAAGGTCTCTTGCAAGCATAAAATGAGAGTTATCTAGGGGACTATCTACAACAACATATTCCTATTAAGTACCTGTTTTGAATTAATAATGACATATTTAAAAGTATTCCTGGCAAAACTAAGATAAGGCTTGTATTTCCCTGGCACAGCTTACCACGAAGCACTTTACCCCACAACTTCTATTATGGGGACAATTCTTAATATGCTTAATTTAATTAATAATATTAACTGAATAATTGTAAGTAAACAATGCACATGGTTTTAAACAATTGCAGTTTACCAACATGTATGTGATGTATTTTTAGATTAGATCCACAGGCACATGGCAGATGGAAAGACATGGGGCCCTCATTTGCACCTACTGGCTCCCATTAGTTGAAAGAAACACACAAACAGGGCCGAAGGTTAAACAAACCATCCCTATTTGTACTGCCAAGATCAAACTGGGTTCTGCACTCAGTCATAAAGTGCATCAGAGGCCAGAAACCCAGTGGTGATGACAACAGCAATTACACACATCTGCCAGGAACAAACCAGCTCTCCCCCAAGAGATAATGCCTAGGATTATCTGCAAAAAATAAACAGCTCAATAGGCCTTTACCCTTCACAGAGGTTAATGTTTACATCTCAAGTGTCCTGTAAATGCTTCGCAATGGATGTCCACAACCCTTTTCCAAAAACCACACCAAAATACATACGAAATGTGGCACATTAATAAAGAAAACTCATGTGCTATATACTCCAGGTATTCACTGTTCTGCAGAATCGTGTCACTTCCAGCGCAGAGCTTGCTAAGGAATGGCAGCAGGTTGGTGTTAGAGCTTCTGCACGCACAGTGAGGCCAAGACTTTTGGACAACGGCCTGGTGTCAAGAAGGACAGCAAAGAAGCCACTTATCTCCAAGAAAAACATCAAAGACTGACTGAAATTCTGTAGGAAGTACAAGGATTGAACAGCAGAAGACTGGTGCAAAGTTATTTTCTTGGATGAAACTTCCTTCCGACTGTTTGGGACATCTGGAAAATCACTTGTTTGGAGAAGAAAAGGTGAACGCGACCATGAGTCCTGTGACGTTCCAACAGTGAAGCATCCTTGAAGGCCATCCATGTGTGGGGTTGCTTTTCAACCAAGGGAGTGGGTTCTCTCATAATTATTCCCCAAAACACTGCCATGAATAAAGAATGGTATCAAAATGTCCTGCAAGAGGGACTTCTTCCAATGATCCATGAGCAGTTTGGTGATGATCCATGCATTTTCCTGCATGATGGAGCACCATGTCACAAAGCAAGAGTGATAAAGAAGTGACTCGAAAATTATTACATAGAAATTTTGGATCCGTGGCCAGGCAACTCCCCAGATTGCAATCCCATAGAGAACCTGTGGCAGTCCTCAAAAGTAGAGTGGACGAGCAGAAGCCCACAAATTGTGATCAACTCAGAGAACTAATAGGGCAAGAATGGATCGCTATCAGTCAGGATTTGGCCCAGAAGCTGATATACAGCATGCCAGAGCGAATTGCAGAGGTTATGAAGAACAAGGGTCAAAACTGTAAATATTGACTTGTATTGTTTTTGCCAATAAAAGCCTTTAAAAATATGATATGCTTATCATTGTTTTTCAGTATAACATAGAAAAATGTGGAAAAATAATCTACAAATACTGAAGCAGCAAACTTTGCAAAAGACAAAATTTATGTCACTCCCAAAACCTTTGGCCATGACTGTACAAGACTTCTCCAATCATTTAGACCTCTTAAACTTCTTCTTTACATTTGCACCCACATCTCAGCATTCAGTCAACATAGAGTCATTGAAACAAGGTTGCATAGAACCAAGTCTATGTCCTGCACATTTTCTTTTTTATTAAGCAAGGTATTAAATTAAATTAAATTAAATTAAATTAAATTAAATTAAATTAAATTAAATTAAATTAAATTAAATTATTTTCCTTCATTACATTAAATGTTTTACAAGTGCCTGAGCTCTCTTCGGAGAGCTCTAAAAATCATATAATATCAAAAGAATAACATTCTCCATTACTGCTTCACCTGTGGGGTGACTCAGCATGTGACACTTTGCTTGTTTTTTTTTTTTTTGTTTTTTTTTTAACTTTCCATCAGTGTTGTGTGGTTGTGATGTGACACTTTGCTTGTTTTTTTTTTTTTTGTTTTTTTTTAACTTTCCATCAGTGTTGTGTGGTTGCCCCCCCCCCCCCCCCCCCCCCCCCCCCCCCCCCCCCCCCCCCCCCCCCCCACCCCCCCCCCCCCCCCCCCCCCCCCCCCCCCCCCCCCCCACCCCCACCCCCCCCCCCCCCCCCCCCCCCCCCCCCCCCCCCACCCCCCCCCCCCCCCCCCCCACCCCCCCCCCCCCCCCCCACCCCCCACTCCCTTTTCCCCTCCCCCTCCCCCCCCCCCTCCTCTGGACCAATTACAGTTTGCATATCGGTCAACAGGGCCTGTTCTGCCTCCTCCTCACACCCCCCCCCTTGGACCTCAATGGACTACTTACCTTGTGACTATCTTCTGTAGTTATATATAAGTATAGATATATAGTATATTTATATACAATCAGAGAAACACTGCAGCAAAAATTTTGTTCACACTGCAAATTAAAGAAAGTACTGCTACATGGTAAATCTCTCTCCAAGATCTTAATCAGCAGTCAAACTTATCTTGCCTTCTTTCAGTCGAGTGTGAACGAGGGTTTTTTGGTAAATCTCTCTCCAAGATCTTAATCAGCAGTCAAACTTATCTTGCCTTCTATCAAATGCTTTCTGTGGCAGACAACAACCACTAGCACAGTCAATCTGCATTTTTTATTCAGTTATTTTGATTATTTTTATATAATGTTGATAAAATATATATTTCTTAACCTGCTAAATAAACTGAAACAAACTGAAATTATTTTAAATATAATATTTATTAATTATATAATTTATATTTTTCTAACTTTTCATTATTTTAAATATAAAATTCTTGAAGCTATAATATAGAAACTTTAAATGCAAGGATTTGATTCCAGATTTGTTTCATAACACACAGAACTTGATAAGTTCTCCACTGAAAATATCACGTCCCTCGTCATATCAAAATCATTGATTGTCAGTGTTTAATAATTTGCCATATAGCATCTTACAGTGATGGAATATTAAAAATGCAACCAGTGGTCATTTAATTAAGAAAGCATACTGTTATTGCACATTTTTGTTGATGTAACCCCAATTATAGAATGAGCCATTTCCTTACATTTACTTTCTTCCAATTAATACTGTCTGCAATGACTTGGCAACCACTTTAAAAAAAAAAATAAAAAAAAAATAGCACAGGCCAGACATCAGGGTTACATGCAGTATGACTGCTGAAATACAGAGGGCAGCTTCTGCCTTTCTGCATGTGTTGCCATGGCAAATAATTGAAATTTAACCTTCAATATCAAACTGTGCAGAAATGCGTTTAAAGAAAGCTTTAATGTGGATGAATGAAATGTCTCTATATCACTGTAATGCCTCTTAATAGAGAACTAATAAAGATGTGAAAGATGTACTATTTTTTGTTAAAGACCACAGTGTCTTAAGGAAGAAAATGTCTGAAACAGCTCTAGCTGTCTTTATAGCTATTTTTTAGTCTTTCTTCTGCCAGTACTCTTTCAGACTGTGAATGTGACAGGTACAAGCTCACTTTTTTGACTACTCTATATGACAGAACCCTAGGAAACAATTAAATATTTAACAGAAGAAAATTTCACAGCATGATGCAGACTACAATTTTAAATATAGAGATGTCAAAGAGTTAGAATGTAATTTTGTATGCATGTGCAGTTCTTTTATTTGATAAAATAACAATACAGTCTGTCATTATTTGTGAATAATAACATTTCACAAGTGAAAATGAAAGTGTGATGTGACATACAGCCAAGTATGGTGACCCATACTCAGAATTCGTGCTCTGCATTTAACCCATCCAAAGGGCACACGCACAGCAGTGAACACACACACAACGTGAACACACACCCGGAGCTGGACCCTGGGGCTCCCGGACTGGAGCGGGCTCTGGAGTGGACTCTGAGGGCTCCCAGACTGGAGCAGGCTCCGGAGTGGCCTTTGAAGGCTCCTAGGCTGGAACAGGTTCTGAAGCAGGCTCCTGGGGCTGAAAGGACAAGGAGCTTGGTTGGAGCTGGTGAAGCAAGGAGTCTGGGTGGAGCTGAGAGGGCAAGGATCATGTGAAAGACAAAGAGAGTGGGCTGCATGGTAACTTCTGGGACCACCAGAGACGGGTCCTCCAAAATCAACGGATTTGGCACCACAGGAGTCTGGTAATTCAGGACCACCAAACTTGGAACCACCAGAGTCGGGTCCTCCAGGATCACCAGACTTGGGACCACCAGAGTCGGGTCATCCAGGACCAATGTACTTGGGACCACTAGAGTTGGGTCCTTCAGGACCACCGGACTGTGAGATGGTCGGAGTGGGTGTGGGGTGTCAGACCAAGCTTTTGCTTTTCAAACCTGCAGTAAAACTCGTTCAGGTCTTCAGCAAGGTGTTGATTGGCCTCGGTGCTGGGGGATGGGGTCTTGTAGCTGGTGATGGCTTTCAGGCCATTCCACACTGATGTAGAATTAATACTTGAAAGCTGTTGTTTTAGCGTTTCAGAGTAGTTTGACTGCCACACTTATCTCCCTATTCAGTGTGTATTTGGCCTGTTTGTACAAGTCTTTGTCCCCACTCCTGTAGGCATCCTCTTTGGCCTGGCGAAGCTGTTCGAGCTTTGCATTGAACCAAGGTTTGTCATTGTTAAAAGTTAAATAAGTCCTGGTGGGAACACACATGTCCTCACAGAAACTGATGTAGGATGTCACAGTGTCAGTAAGCTCATCCGGATCAGTAGCTGCAGCCTCAAAAACACTCCAGTCAGTAAGTTCAAAGCAGGCCTGCAAATCTTGCTCTGCTTCGGCAGTCCATCTCTTTACAGTTTTACTACAAGCTTAGCAGATTTGAGTTTCTGCCTGTAGGCTGGTAGAAGATGAACTAAACAGTGATCAGAGAGTCCCAGCACTGCTCGATGGACAGAGTGTTATGCATCCTTTAAAACAGTGTAGCAGTGGTCCAGTATATTGCTGTCTCTGGTGGGGCATGTGATGTTCTGTCTATATTTAGGCAGTTCACGGGTGAGATTAGGTTTATTAAAATCACTGAGAACGATCATGAAAAAGTCTGGATAATGTTGTTCTGTGTGTGTGATTTGATCGGTCAACAGTTCTAGCACGGCGCTCATGCGTACGTCAGGAGGAATGTACACACTCACCAGAATAAATGATGAAAACTCCCGCAGTGAATAAAAAGGCTTGCAGTTAATGAAGAAAGCTTCCAAATTTAGGCAGCACATCTTCTTTAAAACTGTCACATCTGTACACCAGCCTTTATTGATATAAAAACATAATCCATCGCCTCTCGTTTTCCCAGATGACTCGGTGATGCGGTCTGCTCTGAACAGCTGGAAGCCTGTTAGATGTGATGCACTGTCTGGGATTGCTCC
Source organism: Cyprinus carpio (assembly GCF_018340385.1). NCBI lineage: Eukaryota > Metazoa > Chordata > Actinopteri > Cypriniformes > Cyprinidae > Cyprinus > Cyprinus carpio. Next base: position 6,002,717 of record NC_056610.1, on the reverse strand, counting down.
GTTCAACCAGGTGTCCATGAAGCAGAGTGCAGCGGAGTTTAAAAAGTCCTTGTTTGTGCATGTGAGGAGTCGTTCATCTGATTTATTTGCTAGGGAGCGGAGATTCGCCAGATGAATGCTCGGCAGCGGCATCCTAAATCCGCGCTGTCAGAATTTAATGAGTGTGCTGGCGCGCTTCCCTCGCTTGCGTCGCCTGGAGCGCTTGTATAGGAACGCAGCTCCTCTGACTAAAATGTCCAGTAAAACATCTGAATGCTCAAATATCGGCAGAGAGTTATTTGGTGTGCTATCTCTGATGTCCAGGAGTTCGTTCCTAGTAAAGCTGATCGCGAAAATGTTGCTTAAGACAGGACAAACAAACAAAAAGAGTACAAGTACCAAGGACCAACAAACCATGACTGCCATCTGCGGTGCCAACCGGAAGTATTGGTGTCCACCCCCTGACAATCCAGCCTCTCTGCCCTCATCCAAAACTTCTAGGTGAAGACCCGCACCTCCATTCCCTGCTGGCGAAGAGCAGCCAGACTCTGAAGAAGGACTTGTTTGTCTTGTGTGTTTACAGGGAACAGTCCTCTGTCTCTCATGCTGCTGAATCTGTAGTGTGGCTGCAGTATTCTGTCACGGGATTCTCTGTTGCAAAAAGATCAAATTACAATTGTATTGTAGTACCAAACAATGATCCAAAAACAGAGCAACAGGCAGAAAAAACAAGGGCAAAAAGTAATCCACAAAACAGAGAATCCGCAAACACAAAGTAACAGGTACAAGGTTACTCAACTAAAAACTGCAGGAACAAAGGACACATAGAACACTGTATGTATAGAAGAACTAACAAGATTAAAATCACTCACAGCTGGAAACAACAAGATCTCAATGACAGAACAAAGCGTGATGGGAAATGATGTCCAAAACAAAACAAACAATGACTTAGAGTGCCCTCTGGTGGCTGTCAGTAGGCACACAAGCTGATGGCTGTGACATCATTAAAAAGGTCAAATATCACACATTCTGTCATATCATTTCCTGTTTTATGGTATTCTTGTTGCAAAACTGCTCCCTCTCTGACTTTATTAATTTCTTTTTTAAGTATTATTATTAATTTAAAATAGTGTTTTAAGAATAAACACACTGTGGAGTACTGCTCAATTTAGAGGACATTAAAAACCATAAGTAAAAATTTTAACAACTCATCATCTTTTGCCATTAGCTACATTTACATGGGCAACCTTTGTCTTAATCAAAATACAATCATTCTAAACGTAGTGTTTATATGACCGGATGAATGAAGTAAGTGGTGGTGACTGACACTTGTGATCACCAATCAGCAAAGAGTTTTTTTTTTCTATTTTAGAGCTGGTTAGTTGCAGCTTGTGATGCGTCACGTCCAGAGTCTCCCCTTTCTGTTGGTTTTGAGGGAGGCTTTAGGTATGTGCTGTTAGCACATAGCAGTTTGCTAGCCTTTTAATTATTGCTCATGTGGCACTAGCGATTCGTTTGTTGCATCCTAGCCTGTCTTTTCATATGTGTGTGTCTCCGTCAGTTGCTTCAGTAGAAGCTTTGTTTGGGGCTTGACGATTGGCAGGTGGAGTAATGTGCAGTTCCCTGTACTTCAGTTTAGCAGCGGGTTATATGAAGGCTGTGTATCCTGGCCTGTGAACAGATTATAGAGCACATTATTCTTGTTTGGTAAGTGTCTTGTATGTGGTTATGAGTGGAAAATTCTAGCGGGTGATATGCAACTATTAGTAACTCTCTTTTGTGTTTTGTTGTTTGTATTTGTTTCAGGATTCTCCCTTTTGTTCTGGTCGATTATTGTTGCAGCTCTGTCGTTTTTCTGCTGTCGTGCTGAAAGAATGCTGTTACCTTGCAACTAATAAAGGGATTGCTGCTATTTTTTTATTTCTTTGATTTCTAGTTAATTTTCTTCGGGATGGAGGATTGTTTATTTGATGACCAGAGCTGGCGTACAGAATTCGTGGAAGACAGAATCCGCGTAGAGCAACCGCGTAGTTTGAACTGAGTTGTTTTTTTTTTTTTCATCTTTTTTCTTTTGAAAATTTGTGTATTATTGATTGTGAAGTATGTTGTTGATTTTTTTTTTTTTTTACCTAGCATTGTTTGTTTTATGCTGAAACTGTAACATAATTTCACTGTGATTTTTATTTACTTCTGTTTATAATTTTTTTTTGTTGTGTAAATTAGTCTTTATGTAACATGTTTTCCTTTGGTTGTTTTTCTTTTTCTGTGTTTATTCTTTGAATTCTTTGCCAGTCACTGCCTCTTTAACAGTGAGTATTTTATATATATATATATATATATATATATATATATACTCTTTAACAGTGAGTATTTTATATATATATATATTTGGAATGCACAATAAATATTGGAACGTTATTTAATGCGCATCACATCAGTAAAGCCGGATCTGCAATCAGCGATAAATCTCTACACGTGTGTGCTTCCACCTGGAGCAGCATTAACCACACAGAGCTGTTCACTGACAAGCTGCACAAAATATGATCGTGTTTTTGCGCACCTTGTCAGTGAACAACAGCTCTGTGTGGTTAATGCTGATCTGTGAAAGCATGCACATGTAGAGATTTACCACTGAATACAGAGCCGGCTTTACTGATGAGATACGCATTAATATCGTGCCGATATTTATCGTGCATCCCCAATAAATATATATATATATATATATATATATATATATTTTTTTTTTTAATTTACAACGTTTGTTTTTGTAACTCGGCAAAATTTGAGTTTGTGTGATTTTGTGTGAACTTTGTGTACTCGTTTATGTAATTTGTTTTGTATATTTTGGTTTATTATTGAAGTGTCATTGGAGAGAACTGCCAGAGGTGGCGTAGTATCATTGAGGCTATTTTAAGTGATCACTTTGAATTCATTCTGTGTTAATAAAAATGTTTTTATTCGATACCTACGTCTCTTGCCTACTCTTGTATAAGAGAAGCGGACTTGTGTGATCTAATAACAAACTTCTGGGTTTATTTCTATTTTCCAAGTGAAAACTTCCCCAGGTGGCATAGTCCAATTTACTACAAGTAGATAAACGTGGGCTTGTGTGTTAAAAACCTGCAATGCTCCGCACCACATTTACATGATCACTAAATAAAATGATCAGGTTGATGTGCACATATAAATGTCACAAACTTCAAATTAGATTGATGTCTACTCCACCCCTTCAATCCGACTGAAATTTAATTCCGAACGAACTCAAACTAACCAATTAAGGTTTTTTACTGGAGGGTTTCTCAGTCAGATTGAGGCTTCAATTCGATTACTTACGGATTACTTGGTTGCATATAATCACAGCCAGTCAGAATGAAATTTACATTTTTATTCAGATTTTTTTTAATATTATTTAATTCTGCTAGTTCTGCTAACTATAAGTAATGTAGGGTATCAGACCCGAATCAGACAATTAAAGATCCGATCGGGAGCATGGTTGAAACATAAGGAGCTGAATTCCACAGAAAGGCTCAAGACACATGATGTTGTAAATCAAATCCTAGAGCAGCCAGTTTGAAGCAACCCTAACCAAGCAAATCTTTTACAAAACAGCTTTTAACATTAAACAAAAGAATACTGACAACACAGGAAGGAGACTGTCAAATCTGGGGCAAGTAAGCAGGATTAATGGTCAAAGACAGAGCATATCATGGCCATCACATGAGGAAGCTCATTAGTATAAACTGCTTTCGATGGTTTCCCCCACCTAGAAGAAAGTACTAGACTGAAATTCCTTAAAAGACCTTTTCACCTCTCTGGTCTTCACAGAACATATTCTTACTCCACAGAATGGTGGAGTAACCCACACATTTGACTATCATGTTTCTAATCACTTATTGTGTATGTCTTTTTAATAACTATTGAATAGCTTAAGGGTTCATATTCATGTTTAGTATGTGTGTTTTTGAATCTTTTTGCTTGAAACGTTTCTGCTAATCAATTATTTGTCAAATTTATCATATTCTTGTTATAACATTTGATTTATGAATAGTGTGGAGAAATATGCAACACTCCGAGCAAAGATAATATTTTTGAGCGCCGTTCCAGTGTGCTTCAGCCTGCACGCCTGCTGCTACTTAGCCACGATGAGAAGAAACACCACATAGTCTCATCAAACTTTACTTCTATTCTTTTAATTTAATTTCTTTTCTTTTCCGTTGAGTTAAGTTTTGTAATGCCGTGTCCCCGAGTCCGACCTCGAGTGCGTGCCTAAAACTACAACCAGCCCACAACTCTGCATTTTCAGACAACTCCCAACCATGGGCTTCCCAAGACATCACTTCAACGGTTACTGAACTTCCAGCCAATTAGCAACCTTGGGAAAACCCCTTTTCTTTGACAACAAAGGGAACCCCCTTTACACAGGCAATGTAAGTAACGTACCTCCAGACTCTGAGCTGAACTGGTGTATTTAATATAATTTTAACCTCATTGAGGAACTCAATGTGAGGGTTAATTTAGTGATTAATGGTTGTTCATGTCTATGCAATTTCACGTATTGCTGTAAACTTGAGATTTCACATTTTCATTCTCTTAAACTCATTCTTTCCTCACTTTCTTTCTTCCTGCAACTTGTGTGAATTAATAGTGTTTTTACTATACTTTGGATATTAATATTCATTGCAGAGTTGAGGTTATACGGCTCGTTCAACGAATTGCTGGCCGTTTCAGTGATCAGCCATAAAAAAGTGACCTGTTTCCCTCACAGTAACTTGTCAACTAACAGTCATTAGAGTATTAGTAGACTGTCTGCTTAATATCTGCTAACACTTTATTTTGATGCTCCACAAACAGAAATTCTACTGACTATGAGTAACTTTGCAATTACATGACAACTTTTTCCACTAACCCTAATCTAACCTAATATTAATAATATTTATAACCTTACCTAATAATATTTTACTAATACTGTAATGAGGGTTATTTTAACATGTAGTTGCAAAGTTACTTATAGTTAGTAAAATGTCTAAACTGGACTATCAAAATGTTGCCGATGACACCACAGGAAAACTTTTTTGTTCTATTTATCAGTTTCCATAAAATATCAAAAGTGTGTTATATGATTATTCTCTGAATGTTGTTGTATCTTACAATCTCTATACGTACAGGATCACTCTCTCTTCCATCTTGTTTAGATTTTTGCACCAGAACTGATCATGTCATTCTACATTATTCAAGCTGTCCTCTAATTAGCACCCAATAGCTTCAAAGATAATTAGATTAAACTCTGGGCGTTGTGTTAACATGCTTGACCACTGCAGATTGTCAGTTTACTCCATACTTCACTGCATCTAGGAATGTTGAAATGAATCATGTGAAATGACCTTTACAGTTATACTGACAGAATTTTTAAATTAAATGATGTTACATATTTACTTTGGGATTTACATTTGCCGAAAATTTCCATACTCAAGTGTTGATCCCAAAAAGGCCCCAAAACTGATGGTATTAGACATCTGGTGAGCTATAACTTTTTTTCTCTTTAATAGTCTTTTGAGAAAACTAGATCAAGAGTCAGCTTGATCCTTTTCGTTGGTTAGTTCACATGGTAGTATATTTTAACATGGCCATGATGTGCACTTTTAATGCAATGCGAAGCACATGAGGTAAGCCACACTCCAATGACAAAATGTAATGGAAGCCATTTTTTTTTTATTCCAGAACAGAGTGAAGGCGTTGGATAGGCGTGACAAAGCTGAATGTCTTTTCGTCAGAATCTCAGCCTGTAGTTGGAATTAGTTTTATAGGTAAGGTGATAAAGATGGACAGGGGTGCATTTCCCAAAACCATAGTTGCTAACCTGTTAGCAACTTAGATGGTTGGCAATGGGAAATTGCATTGCAACCAACAAAGTTGCTAACTTAGTTAGCAACTATGGTTTTGGGAAATGTACCCCAGGTTGTGATATCACTATAGAGAAATCTGAGCTCATGAATATTAATTAATGCACACAAACATTGCCAGATAATATTCTTAGTGCAGTCACATTACCTAGTTAATATTAATGTGCCATAAATGCTGTCTTAGCACAGGGATACAATATCATATATTTGCTCAAATATTGTAGGATCCTCTCTGGTTTTCTGTTAGAATCTACATGTAAAATGGTCAAATATTGTAGGATCGCAAGAAAAAATAAAATTATTTAAAACTAATAAACCGTAAAATTAGATTATTTGAAAATAGTTCAACATTTCATTCTCAGGCCCTGTGAATTTAAACAGTTACTCCACCGCAAAATGGAAATTTTATCATTTATCACTTACCCCCATGTCGTTCCAAACCCGTAAAAGCTTTGTTCGTCTTCGGAACACAATTTAAGATATTTTGGATGAAAACCGGTAGGCTTGAGACTGTCCCATAGACTGCCAAATAAATAACAGTATCAAGGTCCAGGAAAGTATGACAAGCATCGTCAGAATAGTACGCAGGCGGCGTATGCTCTTCTGTGTCAGCCACACCACAAGTGTATTTACGCTTTGGTTTGAAAGAAAACAGTGCATCAGCGCAGCGCTGCTGACACAGAAGAGCGTACGCCACTACGCTGATTTGGAGAGACACAGAGGAGAGGAATTGTTGAATAAAGTCATTTTTTTTTTTTTTCTTTGTGTACAAAAAGTATTCTCGTCACTTCATAACGTTACAGTTGAATCACTGATGGCAGATGGACTATTCTGACGATGCTTTTCATACTTTCCTGGACCTTGACAATGCGTCTTATTTGGCCGTCTATGGGACAGTCTCAAGCCTACCGGTTTTCATCCAAAATATCTTAAATTGTGTTCCGAAGACAAATAAAGCTTTTACGGGTTTTGGGACTGAGTATCCCTTTAAGTTATGTGTAAGCAAATAATAAGTGAATTCCGGCAGTAAAGAAGGTGAATGGGATCATAAAGAATGTGACTGTAGTAACAGTGCTACCTGAACTCAAGAGGGCTGTCGGTTCCTCATTAGACAACACTTCCTTATCTTGGCAACCCTTGTGCTCGTCCCTTGACAGTGAAGTCTTTTAATATCTGTAGTGTCTTATCATGCAGTAATCCCCTTAATGCATGATAATACATCAGGTTTACCACTTAAGATCCCCTCTGTACCCCACTCAGAAGGGACCTAGAAGGGGCACAATTAAGTGGGCTCAGTTCCAGCATACCTTTCCCTTACAAGCCAGCACTGCCAACGGCATACTGCAGCTATAAAAATGTAAATGCATGCTGGGCAGGATAACAGGCCCAGTTTGCTGCTTCAGCGGCTTCACACATGAACATTCAGCAGAGCATCTGTTCTTGCTTACTGTGAGTTATCCTCTGTGTGAATGAATCTGAGCATGGGAATCATTCACAAGACAGAGAAAAAAGAGAGAGAGAGAAAAAAACATTTAGCACTGCAGCAGACGCTGCATGACATGCTTAGGTGTTACCATAAACTGTAAAGTTGCTTCACCAGAATAGCTGCTAATTTGCTGGTAGATATTAAACGATTAACACTGCTGACTTGCAATTCTTTCAGTCAAATTATTTAATGCGTTTAATATAACAGAGATTAGACCATCTTCATTCTGAAATGTTATTCTGAGAACCCAGAAAATGGATAATACTTGTTATTTCTTCTGATATGGATGTAATGTGCAGTCTTAAAGATATAGGTAAAATACAATATGGATATAAATAACGAATATACAAACAGGAATCAAGCCAAAACATAGCATAATTAACAGATAACACTGATTTGTGTAAGATAGGCACTTTTCCAAGTTTATGCATGAAGATAACAACTCTGGTACTCATGTGTGCACACAATGGATAAATAGATCAAAAATATTGTAATATATTTACTTTATCCTTTCTTCTGCAGAACACAAAAGAAGATATTTTGAAGAACAATGGAGATACACAGTTCATAATATGAAGACAGAGAAGAAGTATGTGTGAACTAACTCAACATGAATGTAAACTTGAATCAAATATTTATAAAAAGGAAAAGACATCAAATGTCCCAGGCCTGGTTCTCTCTCTCTTTCCACAGTTGTCACTTCTGGCTTCTAGCAAACAGCAGCGACTCCTTTGTCCCCTAGTAAACGGCAGCTGCCCCTCTGTGACCTGTATAGTGGACAGCAGCAAATTGATCCATCTCTCTGCCAAGTCACTCCAGCTACACCTCAGCTAGCAGCAGCTGCCACCCATCCTCATTGCGATCGCAATCCACCTCAGAAGGACTCTTTGATAGCATCTTCCTCGTGGGTTCAGCACCAGTTTAACACAGTTCATATGATAGGTAAGAAGGAGGTGGAACTGGCTCAACATGAACTCAATCAAATAATCTGGCACAAGGCCAGTTGATTGAATACTTTTTTTTTTATTTCAACTTTATTTCATATATATATATATATATATATAATATATATATATATATCTATATATATATATATATATATATATATATATATATATATATATATATATAAATATATATATATATATTATATATATATATATATATATTATTTGAAATAAATTTATTGCAGGGTTTGTAAAATATTCTGCATTTGTATTTGACTGTTTTTCTTTAATCTGAAAGTGTGTGTATGTATGTATGTGTATATATAATATATATCTATATATATATATATATATATATATATATATATATATATATATATATATATATATAAAGTTGAAATAAAAAAAGGATTCGATCAACTGGCCTTTGTGGATGTATTGTGAACATGCATTAACTCATCTCACCTGCACAAAAACAGATTTAGTATTCCTCAAAATAAAGAAAAACAGTCAAATGCAAACACAGAATATTATACAAACCTGCAATATTTTTTGTTAAATAATACAAATATAATTTATGCATTTAATCCCATTTTATTATCTAATGTATTTGCTACTGACCATCAATAATCAAATTCAACCATACTAAGCAAAAATGACACATTTGTGTTTAATTTGTGTTGTTGCTGAATAGTGTTGAACTTTCTTCTCCTGCGTCATATTCCTCATGCAATCCGTTTGAGTTTCTCCCTCTACTGTACAGACATGAATTTATATTTCCTTCAGTCTGAGGTGTATTCATTTTACTTTTGGTGTGAAAGGGATTTTAAATTTGTAAAAGAAGAAAATTTTTTTATATTAAAAACAAACAAGCAAGCCATGCCCAGATTTAAAAAGTAACAAAAAAAGTAACATAAAACATTACTTTCCATAAAAAGCAACTCAGCAATGTAATTAGTTACTTTTTTTATGTAGTAACACAGTATTGTAATGCATTACTTTAAAAAGCTTGGACCATTGATCCAGTGAACCCTGCAGAAAGTCGATGCAAATTTTTCACATATTTTAACAGGCATCTTGCTTTAGTAATATTAATTATGAATTTCAGGATTGCAGGCCAGGAGGGTCATAGAGGCATGCTTCCATGCAATATGAAACCCACATGGACAGTTGAATAAAATGCCATGGTGTCATTTGTAGGCAGACGATTGCAGCCGAAGAGGTGTTTCCAGCCCCTGGTGGAAGATTGCAAGGCAAGCCAGTGGCAGTGGTCAGTGTACAAAACTGCAGAGTCAGTAATTGTTTGTTTACCCTGGTGAAGATGATGGAGATGCTCGCTGATGAATTAATCTCTGGCTGGATGGTGAAACACTTTGCTGAAGTGAGACAAATGGGTGTAGATGGTGACAGTGTGAAGCGAAAGAGGAAGCTGCCCCATGTGCTTGACCAGTTCCTCAGATAAAGAAAAGCAAAGAGATGACTGTTTAGTGAACATTAGCATATTTCATAGTGTTGTGCTACAAGTTCAAATAAATGCACATTTGGACAGCAGACAGTTGCATGTTCAGGCATCGGTCACTATAAACCACATTAAACAACAGCGATCCATCTGTTTGCTATGTTTCTGGCTATGAGCCCAGAATCCATTTTACTTACAGGTGAAAAAATGTGGCTGGAATGGTTCTCCATATTCTGCAATTTTACACTTCAATTCAGGTAGAAGTGAATGAAAAAGCACACCCCACAGCAAAAGTGTGTATTGTATAAGATAAGGGCCAATGTCACCTCTTCTAAACGAGGAAATTTCTGTCCTGTCTGAAAATCACAGTATGGTCACTACCTGTATCCTCAAGTGAGCTGATAAAAAAATAATAAGAAGAAATAATGCAATCTTTTTATTCTTTTTCATATCTTTCATTTTGTGCACTCAGGTTCATGTCACTAAATTAAAGGCAAAGAATTTGCAATTGATGAAAAAAGGTAAGCTGATCGTTTCTTTATAAAAAATTTTAAATGAAAGTAGTCAAAAGAGGTTTGTGCTGATCAGCATTCTGTGTGATTGATTGGCTATTGAATGTGCTTTAGCTGGCCCTTATCATCGCCTTCAGTTTCATCTTTTTCTCATGAAACTGCATCAATACTTTAGAACCTTGTATTCATACATCATTTATGCATGTGTGTGGGCAGTCATATTTCAGACAACTTAATAAATTAAAACTAGCATTTCTCAATATATTCTGTGCCACTTCTGGCACTTGCTGGGAATTCTATTCATTTTCATGTTCTTGGCTTTTATTTTCTCACAAAGAACCAAGTAGTAAAGGGTATGTCTTAAAATAATTTATGTCTTAAAAGTATGTGTTAATTTTTTCAGAGCAACAAATATTGAAATATGGGGAAAAAAAGCATTTGCTGGATCAGACTTTTTTTTTTTTTTTTTTTTGAGCTTAAGAACCCAAAGATAGAGCTGTAGTTTAGCCATTTGGCTGTATGTATGTTAAGACTGTTTTTTGTGTGTCTATTGATATAGATTGTGGATTGAATATGGATGTAGGGTTTCTTATACAGAAATGAAAAATATTAATATTATTAATAATAATATATATATATAATAATATATATATATATATATATATATATATATATATATATATATATATATATATATACATACAGGATGGAACTGAAGTGACATCACGTGAGTCTTCATCTGCTTTACCGACACAAAAACTGGAGCCCATTACTTCGAAGAATCGATTAATAAAATCAACCAGAGACAATTCATAAATATCCGGAAGCATAAGGATGATTAGCCAATAATCATCCAGTCCATTCAGCAAAACGTGATTAAGAATTGATTCACTCCAACTCACCTGATGGACATGCTCCACAAACTCCTCCACATAACTCTCCAGGGGACGGCCATCTTGGTGGAGATGGAGGAGCAGATACTCCTCAGGAGAGTCATTATTATAATCCATATTGGAGGTCTGGTCTTCTGTGACGCAACACATATGAGGAACACTCAGATAAGTGGTAAATCACAACAGGCTTTATTCACAGAGGGGCAGAGGATCAAGACGGGTGGGGATCATAAGTAAAACTAGTGATGGGACGATTGGTACCGAGGCTCCAATGGAGTTTTCAAAGCACTATTGTATCACACACTGTGCCGATACTTGTATTGAAATAACAATATCACGTGATTGATGATGTTTGAACGTCATGCAGTATTGGAAGGTCGGGACAGCTGGTTTGAAAAAAAAATCAGTGCTTCACATGACTCTTGTGTTTGACTTTACATTGACTTGGTTGTGTGTGTTTGTGTACTTAGGATTCAGTAGAATAGTTTAGAATAACCTCAACACCACACAGAATCTGAATGCATCTATTGCATTTTATCATGTTCTATAGCTGGGGTCTCAGTATATTCTGTTGAAACTTGTCACCTGTCATATTTGTAATAGTTCAGAAATCAGCAAAAGGGTTATATAAATACAATTTATAATACAACAAAAGGCAAAACACTATTATGTACACATTTAAGTCCTATTCAGCATCTACTCGGCACTTGTTGGTTTGTCTCTTGTATTCATTAAATGGAGCATGTCTTGTCACAGTCCAGCAATAGTCTGCAAGCACTGATGGGCTCCATTTGCCCTGATAGGGGGACAATTTGTTCAGCAGAGTGATGACTTTTAGGAATAACAATGTATTTCATATCATTCATGATGCAATACCAGCTTCAGATTGCATCATTTATTGTTTTGCCTAAAAAGCAAGTACTGTCCAAACCAAATCATAGATTTATTCATGGATCCAGTCAAAGATGTATTTTAATCATTTCTGTTTTAAATTATGACCCCTTCCTTTTGTGACTCACGTATCCTCTGCAATTCCCAAGTCAAGGGTCATATATACTGGCCCAATATAGCCTGTCTTGAAAACAAGAGCCTATCTGTCAGAGTTCTGTCAACAGTTTATTCATGGTTTTGTGTCAGAGTCCTGACATTCCAGTTTTGTCTTGTTCAACAGTTTATTCATGGTTTTGTGTCAGAGTCCTGACATTCCCGTTTTGTCTTGTTGCGAGATCCTGTGTCTCGATTCAGTTTCAGTTTGGTGTCGGGGTTCAGACACACCCTCCATGTTCTGCTGTGGGAGCGAGCGCTCTCGAGTTCGCTCTTCTGTCTGCCTGTGTATTGAGTTTGAGCTCGTGTTTTTGCCTACATGAGTGTGTAGCTCAGCTTGTGTTTTTAGCTGCATGCTTTCATGTGTCATGTTTGTGTGAACAAGCTTGTATTGAGTATGAGTACATGAGTATTCTCATTAGATGCATGTTCGTGTCTTGTTTTGTTCAAGCACATGGCTTGTGATTGTTTTGCTTGCCATGTGTGTGTGATTTTGTTTTGTGTGAGCACATGGCTTTTGTCTTTGTTTCCTGTGCTCCTGGCCATGTGCTCTCATGTCAATTGTCTAGACCCACCCATCTTGTTACCTGATTATTGGTTAATTTGCCCTACCTGCATTTCCCTCATCACCCTCTTCATTTGCGCCCTATTTATTCTCCTTGTGTTTGCAGTCCTGTTGGAGTTCGTCGTTGAATGTTGTGTGTGCCTTGCCTATTGGTTTCTCCTACGGCAGTGGTCGGCAACAGGCCAAAACTGGCCTACCAGCAATAATATCTGGCACATTCCTGCAGCCAGATTATTTTGATAGTGGCTGGTTCTGAAATAGATCTGTCACGACAGCAACAGTTACTCACAATCAGAGTATGTGAGCAGAGCGCAAAGTGGAGAGGTGCGATTTTGACTGGACCGAGCAGATTTTTTTTGATTATGTTAGGAGTGTGTTATGAGATTTGGTTTTGATGTGGTGTGATTTAGAGTGTTTTTAAAAAGTCGGAATCCTGCAAAGTTTGAAATATGACGGTATATAAAGGTTATTGTCTTTCAAAAGTCATGTCATTTATGAATCGTTAGAAGACCGAAGCTTTTTCTCTGACTAGATGACGTCAACTTGTCAAGTTATTTGAATATGATACGCCCACTTATTGCGCTCCAAGACGCCAGTGAAAACTAGAAAAACTCATGGCGACGGACGCTTGTGTTTCTGAAGTGCGAGGCTCAAAAAGCAACTTTTTTCATCTCTGCCCAAGGATGCGGCATTTTGAAGACTAAGTGGCTACCAATTCATATATACAACTGTACCACAGAAGTATAGTCCGAGCCTTGTGCCTGCCCATTTTTACCCACTTTATATGCAATCAAAACTTGGATTCGCGAGCTGCTATTGAAGGAAGGTTCAGTTCCAAGTGTATTTTTGCATCAGCTTCCTCCTCCGTATCACAACCTGTAAGTGTTATTAATAATTGTTGCTTTTTACTTTTATGTAGCATGCTTAATAATTGTTTGGTTTGTTGTGTAAGCACCGTTTAGCTTCTAGGTCTTCAATGACAACTGTATTGAGATATGTGAATTGTTTGTCGTTGTGTTGTCTGATCAGTATTTTAAAGTTGCAAATTGTTTCTGTGTATTTTGTAGCCCGTGTTAAAAACTATTACTATGTTAATTTTTTTATATATGCTTTCTATCTTTTCAAAGTACATATAATGTGTAAAGCACGATATTACTGTCTTACTGAAGTAGGTTCTAAAAATTCGCAGTGAACCTAAGAATATGTCGATTATTGTAGACTGACGTTGTTCTAATTACTTTGTTTAATAATTAAAGAATGTAGTGTAGCACACAGACTTTATAATAATTGTGAAACTGCTGTTTATTGTGCTGCACTGGCAGTTACAGGGTTAATGCAGGAGAGATGAGTGATTTCGGCTGGTGCTCCTGTGAGCGTCTTTTGTCTGTCTTCTTCAAACATTACAGTAGACACATTTTTTGTTACAAACTGTATTGTTTAATCAGTTAGTCATGTTAGCACTCGGGTACGTATCCACCTAGTGTTCACAGTTTGCAGCTAAACTTTAGCTGTGGGCACGATTCCTTGCATAAGTTTTTTGTATTTTATGTCCATTATAAGAACGATTGACTATATTATTGTTTTATGTAAAGGTACTTTGTCAATGGTAGCGCTGGCTAACGGCTCAAGGACTCATCTCTGTGCCAATCACAACAGGTTTGGCCAGCTGACCAATAAGAGCAGAGTAGGCCTTGGAACGAATTGGCAAATGACTCTAATATTAAATGTATCTTCTGAGAAAATTACAAATGTTTTTCTGATTTAGATGCCACCTGTTGTAGGACACTTTAAAATACCATATGACCTGCTCTTTAAAAAGTCGGAGCGTCATGTTTTCCCTCGCTCCAAGAGCGCTCCACCACCACTCCATCAAGAGTATGATTCATGCCAACATCCCGTAATATAACTGATTTTAAACATATTTAGCTAGCTTGATAGAGAAGGATTGATAGAGTAGGGATAGATTGAGTAGGATATGATGAGGGGGATGTGATTAAGTGGGGTGGTTATAGTTGTGAAGTTATTTTTTTGTTGGTTTTTGTTTTTTATTTATTGATATATATGTATTATTTTGAAAAGTAATACAACACTTATTCACACGCAATCGCTCTCTTAATAATGCATTCAAACAAATGTAATACAGTGCTATTTCATCTGTATCCATTTTTGAATGAGCAGAAATATGTAAGAAAAGGATTGATCCATAGGTAAAATAACTGACGCAAATGTACTGTTATTTTAATTTCAAACTAAATTTGCACCACAAAAAAGCTGCAATTATACATTTTAATGCTGACAACCATGTTATTTGTTTGGCATGTGGTAGGAAAAAAGTTTGCACATTATTGTTCCAATAAGCCACTTTGAAACTCTCGTGTTATTAGATTTTTTAATGTACGTTATGAACAGAACTGTGTTATTTGAAACATACTGAAATGCGGAGCGAAGGCGGAACGGTGTTTCTGATATCAGTGAGCGAGGAGTGGAGTGAGAGTTGGAAACAGTTAATCCGGAGTGAAGCTGAATCAGAGTGATTATTAAATGCTCGGAGTGCAGAGGGGAAATTATTGACGCTCCACTCCGCTCACATACTCTGCCGAACACCACCACACAAATGTGGCTTTTTAATGACTGTCATCCTACAGGATTTAACACAGAGTAACACCTCACTACCAGTTACAAAAGACACTGTAACAGTCTGTCACAGTCAATTCCAGTTGCATTTTTCATCAATCAATTTCTTAAATTATCTTTTGACCATGTTCTGCTTCACCATCTAGTGGCAATTTTTTTTTTCTTTTTTTTTGGCCTAATTACAAATTTACTTGCTTTTTTTTTTTTTTTTTTTTTATAAAAGCACTAATTCCTCCTACGATTGAGTCCTCGCACATCCCTTCATCCCCAACCCAGACACTATCAACAATTTTAAGCATCATTTTCATTATCAGTGACCCACAATTAGTAAAGTTTGACCATATTTATTTCAAAATGTTTTTGGTTGTAGGCCAGTGTAACCTGCAACAGGCTGAACATGAATGGGAACGCCAACAGATTACAGATATTCTCAGCATTAACTATCTGCTTATTAGCATGCATACTACTAGCATATTGACTGTTTATTAGTACTTATAAAGCACATATTAATGCCTTATTCTGCATGAGCATATTTTAGATCTTTAATCCACCCCATACCTAAACAACTACCTTACTTACTATTAATAAACAGCAAAGTAGGAGTTTATTGAGGCAAGTCATAGTTAATAGTAAGAAGAGGACCTTTAATTGAAGTGACCTTATAGTTTTTATTTAAGAAGAGGGACCTTTAATTAAGTGCGATATATATATATATATTTTTTTTATTTTTTTTTATATATGTATGTTTGTTTCTTATATGTTTAATTTTATGTTGACTTTATCTAGACATCTGAAGTTCGTAAACAGGACAAATAAAGATGTGTTAAAATGTTTCATATATTTACAGAATAACTGTTCTTATTTTCTGAATGTTGCAACAGATGTTCTCTCTTCTTACCAGTTTTGAGCAGGCATCACTGCATGTTATGTGTAATGTGAGGGCAAGGAATGCAGGCAGGAATGTGGATCTGAGTGCAAGGTTTTTAATAAATTAAGCCAAACTTAGAACAGAAGCGCAGAAAGCACAGGAAACACGAGCATTACAGGAAACAATGACTGACAAAGGACAAGTAAAACACAAGGGCTATACTGAATAAACAGAGCTGAAGCAATGAACTAATCAGTAACCAGTAGTGATGGAAGAAATTAACCTTTTCGAAGCTTCGAATCAACTGAGGCAAATGCTTTGCAAAATGATACACCATTTCAAAGCACTCAAAACATCACACGCTGGTGACGCCTGCTGGTCTAAACTGTGTAAATACAACAAAAACAAAAACTGGCTTTTACAAACCCAGTGCAAATGGTTTCTTGAAACTAAAATACACTAAATGCAATCAAAATGATGGAATGCTATTAAATATAAAGTGTCTCTATAATATATGTTTTTAAAATAATTATTATTAATTTGCAGGGCTCGTTTTATTTGTTTTATGGAGAGCTGTCTAAACAGGCCAATAAGAGACTATTTATTTATACTCATCCTTTTAATTACACACATATCTCATTAAAAATCTCTACAAACTGATAAAACTGATCCGAGATCAGAGATGCTGATTCAATGGCTCACCCAGTGGGAGGCCATTCAACTAGCATGATTCACGGTTTCACAGAGATCGCCCCCCTAAGGCAAACTACTGGAATTACAAAACGTTTCGAAACAGTTATGATGTAACAAAGCTTCATTTTCTGAAATCAGGTGACCTTGGTGGACTACAAACTAACAGTCCAAGACACAGACACAGGGAATATGTAACAATATGTAATATATTACACAGGGTTGAAGTTCCAGCCCAAATAATTGTCATGATAAAGGCCTGTACAACTCCCGTCATATCAAATTGTATGATTCTGAACACAGCCCTCTCAGTCTCCTTGCCTTTTTGTTATAAAAATTGCTACAAAACTTAAGCTTTGCGGCCCTTGACCTTACTCTTGACAATAGACGTGTAGATTGTGTCTTACAGTAAACAGGAACAGAAAGAGTGAGACCTTGAGACAGATGCTCCGACTGGCAAGGAAACAATGAGCGAGGGCTCATTCTTCACTCAGGAGGTGTTGCCTAGCAGCAGTAATGTGGCACTCTGTGTGTGAGTGTGAGTGTGAATGTGTGTGTGTGTGTGTGTGTGTGTGTGTGTGTGTGTGTGTGTGTGTGTGTGTGTGTGTAGAATGGATACGGGTCTGTAGGACTGTTAAATGAGTATTGCCAGTAGCCAGAGATTTATTTATCCTTCTCAATCACAATCTGGGAACTATACAGCCATAAAAAAAGTATAAAATGTGCCCAAGAACAGCAGAACGAGCTCAGATTAAAGCCCCTATACTCACAGAATCATAACCACAATGAGCATCAGTGATTTTAATGAGCACTTCAGTTTTCTACTGCATTCCATTTCTGTAAATATGTACTGATTCAGAGCAATGAGAAGCAGGAACATTCAAAGTTAACTGTTTCACCCTCCATCTTTCTTTTTCACTAAACCAGGTTTAAACCCATGGTCAGTCATTAACAGCTAATAATTCATTGCACAAAATCTAAAATTTCCTTTCTTTCCCTTCAGTGTCACTCTTTTAATCCTCTGGGGAGCCCCTGCTTACAACTTGGAAAAGCATGATTATGACAGTTCAAGTGATTTCGGTTAGAATAGAATAGGCATGCAATTTCCTATTTCTCTCTCTTCCACTTATTCTTGCGACAAAACAAAGCACAAAGTATGTGCATTATGTGTGTAATTTATGCACTTTCTCATTTTCAGTCTTGCGCAACCAAACAACTCTGAGGGAGCATGTCGCCAAAACTGTCTGGTTGGACCAGACAAAATTACGAAAAAAATCACTCCAACAACTATTAAGCATCGCTCAGCAAAATCCAGCTATTTCAACTGGAATCTAGATGTTCCGGAGTTTCAAAGGAAGTAGAAAGCAGCTTGGTTGGATTGTGACTTCTGTGCTTCATATGCTCTTGACAGTTTGGTGGAATTTGTAAATATAAATAATAATAATAACAATAATAATAAATATAATAATTATTTTGTCATATCAGAGAGAGAAAGTGTCTGTCTATCAGACAACATATATATCAAACTCCAGCTAGTATAACCTAAAAATCCTGACCAGTACATAAGAACAATTAATAATAAATAAATAATTACTTTATTTCCAGTATAAAATAAAATAGGAAGGCATCAAGGTACATCCAAATCCAAATTCTGCTTTACGTCCTGTCTCCGGAGGGACCTTCTTCTGATCGAATTTGAAGGCAGAATAGATGTATCCTTTGCTGCCTTTGATATCCCACAATCCTGTGTGTTCAATTCCATGATGGTTGAGCTAAAAAAAAAAAAAAAACTTTGCTATCTTAAAGTTGCGTTTGGTGGTTGAGTGTAAATGTATAAAAATGAGACAAAACCAGATGGCATCTTACAGTTGCGTTTAAATAAATATGAAAACGTACTTACGAACATTTGGGTGGTTTTATGCAAATCTTCCCACATTGTGACGTAGACGTGGGGGCGTGTTAGAATGAGCAATTTTAGGTAGTTCTGGAACAGTGTTGTCAAATACAACTTAACCAACTAATTTTGGTGTGACTTTTTATAAAGAGTATCTCTTTGGATTTGAGACTTTAGTCTTTGCAACTTTACAGATCTTCTTTATGCATCAAGAGCTTGTAACACTCCAAAGAGAAAGGGAAAAAATTTAAATCGCATCATATGACCCCTTGAAAGACCTGGAGCACAGCCATGGAGTGTAGAGCTGAGGCGGCCTGCCCGACAGAGGAATATGCTCGTCCAGCGAGGGCAGAAGTCATCCTGCAGGGTTTGGAGGGGTGAGCGACCTTCGCATTCCATCCAATTGTGGTGGGTGGGCAAAGGTGCGCAGCCACCACCTCGTTGAGAGGAGGCATACTCTCGTAACCATTTTCTTCAGCGCTGTCCACTGAGAAAAAAATAGAATTAAGAGTTAGAGTGAAGGCGAGCCGGGTAGGGAGTGCGCCACGACTTCGTAAGCTCATCATGGACCTCTGGGAAAAACGGAGAGGCTCGCTGACGAGGGCCTGGCGGCGTCCCGGCAGGAACCATTCATCCAGACAGCAACGAGTGGACTTCTCCGGCATAGACCACTCCAATCCCAGCTCCTCAACTGCTTTAGAGTGGATGCATTGTTAATTAATCTGCATTGTTAATTGTTTTGATCTTTTATTTAAAAAAATTCACAAAAATCTATCCTTTCATTGGATAATAAGAATTTAAAATGGGGGGAAATATTATAAAATGAATGTTTTTCTCAAATAAACGTTAGACACAATTATTGGCACCCCTAGAAATTCTTATGAGTAAAATATCTCAGAAGTATATTCCCATTCATATTCACAATTTTGAGCATTATAAACACATGAAATTATCCATCTAAGGCTTCCTGTTCCACAAAAATATAAATATGAGGGAAAACAGAGCCCAAATTCCCTTAATCATCCATCACAATGAGAAAACCCAAAGAATATATTTCTGATGTGCGGCAAAAGATAACTGAGCTTTACAAATTAGTGAAGTGGCTTTAAGAAAAGAGCTAGAGTAGTGAAAATTCCCATTTCCACCATCAGGACAATAATTAAGAATTTCCAATCAACGGAAAATGTTATAAATCTGTGTGGAAGAGGACGTGTGTCTATATTGTCCTAATGCATGGTGAGAAGGAGAGTTTGAGTAGCTAAAGACTCTCCAAGGACCACAGCTGGAGAATTGCAGAAAAAAGTTGAGTCTTGGGGTCAGAAAACCTTAAAAAAAAAAAGTCAAACAGCACCTACATCACCAGATGTTGTTTGGGAGGGTTTCAAGAAAAAATTATCCTTGCTCATCCAAAAAAAAAACTCCAGCATATTCAATTATCAGACACGACTGGAACTTTAAATGGGACTGGCTTCTATGGTCAGATGAAACTAAAAAATGAGCTGTTCAGCAGCAAACACTCAAGATGGGTTTGGTGAACACAAGATAAAAAGTACCCCATGTGTACAATGAAATATACTGCTGTATTTTTGATGTTGTGGGCCTATATTTCTGCTGGAGGTCCTGGACATCTTGTTTAGACACATGGCCTCATGGATTCTATCAAATACTAACAGATAAAAAAATCACTAAATGACTGACTCTTATAATGGGCCATGTTTGGATCTTCCAACCGTAGAACAATCCAAACACAAACCTCAAAAACAACACAAAAATGGGTCACTGAGCACAAAACCAAGCTTCTGCTATGGTCATTCCAGTCCTCTGACCTGAAACCTATAGAAAATGAGCATGGTGAACTGAAGAGAAGAAGCACCAACATGGAGCTGGGAATCTGAAGGGTCTGAAGTGATTCTGGATGAAGGAATGGTCTCTGATCTCTTGTCAGGTGTTCTCTAACCTCATCAGGCATTATAAGAGAACATTTAGAGCTGTTGAACTGGCAAATGGAGGTTTCAAAAAAGTTATGAATAAAAGGGTGCTGTTAATTGTGGCCAGTGTTTATTAGAGAAAAACATTTATTTCATAATGATATTTCCCCCCATTTTAAATTCTTATTATCCAATGAAAGGTTAGACTTTTGTGATTTTTTTTTTTAAATAAAAGATCAAAAGGATTAACAATGCAGATTAATTTTCACAGCCTTCTTTGGTCATATTTACCAAGGGTGCCGATATTTTCGGCCATTACTGTAACATCTCAATATTTAAAGAGTTGGACAAGGGGGAATAATACCTTTGTGGTTATGTACTTGTGTATCTATCATTGTTTTGTATCTAAATACACATGATTTCCATAGACTTACATAAAGATACAAAAAGTCTGTCTGGTCTGACAGATGGCTACAGTTAGTAAGGTAGGATTGGGGTTTGTGTGCTCTCATCTGAAATATGCTCATTCTGACTTGTTTTGAAGGCAGCATCTGTAACTGAATTTTAATTGTTTTAACTGCTGACAAATACAAACTAAGCACAATGGCACAGAAATGTTAATGCATCGGAGGGTGAGTTGAGATGTCTGATCCAAAAATAGACAGAAAAGCTCTTCCTGCAAGTGTGAAAAATCCACTGCAGTGGTAAAGTCTCATTACTGGCCTCTCATGAGTGCTACAATCAGTAAACAGCATGAGTGCTTCCCTGTAATTTCTCAAACAAAATCACAAGCGTTCTGTTGTAGCTGAATGTAGCAGCGTGGCTCCTCACCACACAGAGATGACTTCAGAAAGCTTCTTTAGCTTCATTAAGCTTTTGGTCGCTCTCAGCTTTCCCTGCATGCTTCATTTCATTCTACAAGTGCAAACAGTGCCATGGAGCTCGTCTTGAGCAGATTTTCCACATGGAGGACTGTTTCAGCATCATGGGTAACAGAGAAAACTGTCATGGAAGACAAAGAATCTGAAGTCCGTGTTGCTCAGGTTTATTCACATATTTTGCCAGACAGAATAAAGTGTCTCAAGCTAAAGGAAAATTATGGAGGACATTTAGTTGTTATTAATGAGAGATGCTGGAGAGCATTTGCTTTGTGATAGCAAAATGCCAGGAGATAAGATGGAGATGAAGTTTGAGCCAAAATGACTCAGTTTCTGTTGACTCATTTCTCATGTAACAGATGGAAGAGGACAAAACAATTAGACATTCTCAGCTGTGTTTAATGACATTTGGCTTTGCAAAAAACCCAGACTTTATAACAAATAATTAGGCTTTAATGGACGTTCCAGATCAGTATGCAAATGTTTATTCAGGGATGCAAAATTGTCACTTTTCAGCAAATGCACTGTTTTAAATAATAATAAAAAAAGATGATCTGATGAGATTTTAAAATTGGTTGGGGTCCTTTTTTAAAGTACCAGTACCAACTCAATTCTGCACCAGCTCAACAGCAACTTGTGTGTATTTCTGTCTGTTTGTGCTCTGCTTTCTAATTACAAAGGTAAAGATATCTATTTACAATATGTTTTTTTTTTTTTTTTTTTTTTTTTCAGTGTTGAGTGGAATTTGTGTTAAAAGCACTGGTCAATCAGAGGAGTTTACTATAGGTTAGTCAGAATCTGCTCAGTATTCTTACAACACTTTTTGTTTTCAGAAGTTTACTGAGTTCTACTCACTCACACATCCTCTCATTATAACAAACAAAGCCTAGACACTATGTAAATTGTTTGAGATTGTCTGTGCAGTGTCTAATCAGATTCATTGGTTACACCACAAATATATATATATATTTTTTTTTTCTAAAAAGTTTTGTTTCACTTTTATTTTTAATGTTTCTTTACAAAGTTTTATGTTACATGTATGTCGGCCTCCAAGTTTTTGGAGCAACAAACATATTTAATTAGCGGAGTGATTATGGGAGACACTCCTGAGATTGCTACAACAGCAGCAACATAGACAAGAATAAGAAAGAAAAAAAAAAGCTTTCTCAAGCATCAAAATGGCATGTCTGTCACCTTTTCCTACCCTGATGAGTTAGCATCTTTGCTTATTAAATCTCTCAATTAAGAATTCCAAATCCATATTAAAAACCCAGTTAAAACTGGACAGTTAATCTGAACCTGCATTTCTTTATTTACGATGACTCTCAAGTTTTAGTATGTTAATGAATATGTTAATGCATTTGGTTTTGGCAGAATAGACCTGTAACACATGCTTCTGCTGATACAGGACATGTAAGCAGGAAAAGTACTCTGTTGTAACTACCAGTCTAAATTGCCAAATCAGATCAAGTATAGAGTATCCTTGAGCTAAGATGAAGCTGCTCATCTTGTCATTGGACTGCGCCACTTAAGCAATACTCAGTCCTGTCCACCCATATGTCAAATGAACCCTGTCAGCACCAAATAACAATGTCATGGGTGAATCATAGGTCAAGGTTTTGCCTCCTCAGTTTATTAGATATTCCACATCACCTGCTGAATTTCTTTTTGCAGAGAACAAAGTTAAATGACTCAGGTCTTCATTATATTTATTATAGGTGATAAGTCATGTGGGAGATTATTGCAAGACAGAAATTCTAGCTGTTATGAATTTATGCCATATGAGTAAAAAGCCTTTGATTTTAGCCTTTTCCTTAGGAACATGGCAAAGTTTAAACGTATTAAACATATACTTAATACGATGCAGCCACTCACTTCACTGAAGCAATCCACATATTTCACTAAAATTCCGCATTTTATTTCTTCTGAATTTGTCTTCATACCTACTTTGTCTGTATTAAATAGTCAATATGTGTTTTTGGAAAAACCTACATCATTTAGCCAGGAGAAAGATTAATTACATCAAATTATTCCTTTGACCTTGAATTAATAGTTGCCATATGGAAAGAAAATTATGTTGGCTCATTGGCAAAAAGTTAACTAACAGCCACTGGGCGTGCAGCAGCAAAAGCCAGCTGAACCTTGTTAACATAAAACAAAATCATATTTGGCCGGATTTATTTTCTTAAAGCATGTTCTTGGTTTTATTGAGCACAATTCATCTGTACGCTATTTCACTGGAAGAAAAATATTTGCCTTACTAATCTTATATCGGATTGTAATAACTGCATCACATTACAAAAGTAAAATGTAGATAGATCTATGTATCTTTTTCATGCATATCATGAATGTTAGAGGGGTTCCGTATTGTTTGGACCTTTATTTATCTTCAAATAAGTTTCTTTTATTTTTTTTTTTTTATTTATTTTTTTTTTTTTTTTTTTTTTTTTTCTTTGTTTCTTTTTTTGTTTTCAAGGATGCGGGTTAAGTTTCTATATTTGTCCATTACCTTTTTTACACTTAATAAACACATTCACAAGAGCTTTTCACACTGTGCCTAAACCTGGGTTATCATCGTTTTTGCGGTGTTAGTCCTGCTTTGGAGTGCCAACAGTGTGACATGAAGCTATGTAACAATGTTACAGCGAACCATGGCTAGACGTTTAGCAACAGACATCCAATAATGTGCCTCATGAAATTCACATGTAATCTATCTGAATGACAACCTCATAGATTTTCCACCCAATTGTATATTCATATTAATTTTTTTTTTTATTTATTTATTTTTTGCCAGGGACAGATGGCGCTGGTGTACGTGGCATGCCGTTTGGCATCTCTGCTACTTTGTGTTGTCTCCGTTTTTCTGTCTGTGTCGAACTGTTACCCCCTCTGGTCTATGATCGTCAGTTACTTCTGGATATTAAAGACTCTGTTGTGACCACCTATAGCTCAGAGTTAGTAAGCACTGTGGCCAGATCGAAATCATGTTTTCCAAACGTTATCTTTGATATTCCAGATTATCTGCGCAGATGGCATCCTGATATTTCCCGGAAAAAAGTGTCACAGGAGACGCGGGAAGTGCAGAGGGGTTGCTGTCAAACTGAAAATGGAGTTGCATGCGGGCCACGTTCCCAGCCTCTTCTCTATCACGCGGAATCTAGGCGGAGGCCATTGTGCTGTCTGGCACTCGCTGGATCTTCCAGCTCGCTGGCTTCGACCCATTCTCCCGGATCCTCCACTCTGATTAATGCTTGGTGCTAGTCAATAAGACTTTTTATTAAATGACTTTTTCACTACTCACGCCTTGGATTTTATGTTCATTACAGAAACTTGGATGAAGGTTGGTGATCTGAGTCCTTTCTCTGACTTGGTTCCAGCAGGCTGCACATTTTTTTTTAATTTGCCCCGCTCTTCTGGCTGCGGGGGTGGTCTAGCGGTCATTTTAAAAAAACAGTAGTATCCATTGTTGTCCTGTTTCGTCTGCTGTTTACAGTAGTTTTGAAGTACTCTTGTGAAGTACTTTTGTGATGACTTCACAACACCTTTGATGAGGTGTGCTTGTGTCTGTCCTTGGAGTCATCTTTACCTGACTTGGATGCTGAACAGCATCTTAGTCTGTTTAATATTGCCTGCTCAGAGGTTTTGAATACCACTGCTCCTCTTAATAATAGGCATGCTAATAAGCAACTAGTTAATAGTGAGAACTGGTCCTTATATTAAAGTGTTACCATAATAATACCCTAACACTGAACTATAGTATAATCTTACTTTGTAGAGTCCAAACCTACACTTGACCTCTTCTGAATCACATAAGCCACATGCCCACACAAAGGTTTCAATGTTCAGAGTAATCTGTTTTGAGTAATCCTACACAGCGCTCATCACTTAACCAAGCACTTACCTGTGCTAAGCCCTTTCAAACAGATATCATCAGCCTAACATATAACAGTACAGAAAAAAAACTTGTTTTCAGCTTTTAGGATTGAACTTTGCAACAGCAGATTCTGAGGAACTGTAACACTACTGTCATGCAGATAAAGATAAACTGTATAAAAATAGACTAATGCACTTGTGCCTCAGAGAAATTCAGACAGATAATAAACCAACACATACAAGGAAACACACAACAAAATGTCTCAAAATAGAGAAACACACATACATACAGTAAGTCTGTATAGGCTTACTCACTAACAGACAGAAGCTGTGCAGATGAACATAATGAATAATACTGTAATAATAATAATACTAATAATAATGCTATAAACTGAATAAAGCTAAGTTGGCTAAACCAGCCATATTACATACACCACAGTCTGAATGGATTTTTTAAATATAATTATTATAGAACTTAATAGATCATAATAATTATAATAGATCAGTATTAAACTGTGTATTTCATTGATAGCTATTCAGAATATCTAGAATATTCAGAATAATTTTATATATATATAAAAAATAGCATGGTATTCCCCTCTGATTTAATTGCAGCACCATTATACCGAACATAATCTATCTCAGGAAATCCTCTACATTTTACAAATGTTGACACAGTATTGTTGTATGTAGCATGTTCAACTTAAATGTTTTTTTTTTTTTTTTTTGGTACATTAAACAGTATTTAGTGCAAGTAGAGTAGCACATCTTTGCATTTCATCAAGATGAACAGAAATGCAATGATACACGGATGGAATGATATTCAGTGTAAACAGAGCAGTCGTCTCGGCTCGTCTCTTCTCTTTGATGTTAATTTATCTCAATAGCTCAGTGTGGCTCAGGCTTAATGGTCTAATGGGGTCAGCCTAGTTTTAATTTGACAGTGCCTTTATTAATTCTTGGAGTTAATCACAAAGTACTTACAATTCTCCATTAATTGGGCTTTTTAATGCATCTATGAAGAATTAATATGGCTGTGTGTTATTATTCAACATGAAAAGATTAATTAGAAGAAATGTCATTGTTGCAAACATCCTGTAATGACATAGAAACCCATGTGTAAGACCTTACGTTTTCTCAAGAAAATGTGACTGTAGAAAATGTGAGTGGTTCTTGCACATACAAGCATCACGTCCAGAAAGCTGAAGTGTTCTGGAAGGCTGCTCGACAGGTACTTAAGTCAGAGGAGTCACTGATTTTCTTTTCCCTAGTAATGACTTCATGAAATAAAAGCATGAAAAAAAAAAGATATTTAAAATGTGATTCAATTATTTATGGAAAGCAATCAAAGAATGCTCTCTTCATAATCACTGGAGTTGTCAATCACGTCAGTTCAGCATGAGTTCTGCTCTCTCACCAAAACTGCTGATGAAACAGTTATGAATCTCACTGAATAATGAATCTAGACTTTGTTGCTAATGATGGAAAGCATTTGTGAGAGCATGAAACTGAACAAAACTCTGGTAACTGCATTCTTGCGTTCAACACTCTTTACAATGTTCAGTGCTTAAAAAAAAAACTGAAATATCACATGGTCCTAAGTATTCAGACCCTTTGCTGTGACACTCATATATTTAACTCAGGTGCTGTCCATTTCTTCTGATCATCCTTGAGATGGTTCTACACCTTCATTTGAGTACAGCTGTGTTTTGATTATAGTGATTGGACTTGATTAGGAAAGCCACACACCTGTCTATATAAGACCTTACAGCTTACAGTGCATGTCAGAGCAAATGAGAATCATGAGGTCAAAGGAACTGCCTGAAGAGCTCAGAGACAGAATTGTGGCAAGGCACAGATCTGGCCAAGGTTACAAAAAAATTCTGCTGCACTTACTATAAGGTACCTAAGAGCACAGTGGCCTCCATAATCCTTAAATGGAAGACAATTGGGACGACCAGAACCCTTCCTAGAGCTGGCCGTCCGGCCAAACTGAGCTATCGGGGGAGAAGAGCCTTGGTGAGAGAGGTAAAGAAGAACCCAAAGATCACTGTGGCTAAGCTCCAGAGATGCAGTCGGGAGATGGGAGAAAGTTGTAGAAAGTCAACCATCACTGCAGCCCTCCACCAGTCGGGGCTTTATGGCAGAGTGGCCCAACGGAAGCCTCTCCTCAGTGCAAGACACATGAAAGCCCGCATGGAGTTTGCTGAAAGACAGAGAAATAAGACTCTCTGGTCTGATGAGACCAAGATAGAACTTTTTGGCCTTGATTCTAAGCGGTATGTGTGGAGAAAACCAGGCACTGCTCATCACACCTGTCCAATACAGTCCCAACAGTGAAGCATGGTGGTGGCAGCATCATGCTGTGGGGGTGTTTTTCAGCTGCAGGGACAGGACGACTGGATGCAATCGAGGGAAAGATGAATGCGGCCAAGTACAGGGATATCCTGGACGAAAACCTTCTCCAAAGTGCTCAGGACCTCAGACTGGGCCGAAGGTTCACCTTCCAACAAGACAATGACCCTAAGCACACAGCTAAAAAAAACTAAGGAGAGAATTGTTAATTAAGAGAGCTGACAAAATGGCCATATGTTTCTAAATTGTGACACTGGACCACAAAACCAGTCATAAGGGTCAATTATGAAAAAAAAAAAAGCCGAATAAATATGCTTTCCATTGATGTATGGTTTGTTAGGAGGACAATATTTGGCCGAGATACAACTATTTGAAAATCTGGAATCTGAGGGAGCAAAAAAAAAAAAAAAATCTAAATATTGAGAAAATCGCCTTTAAAGTTGTCCAAATGAAGTTCTTAGCAATGCATATTACTAATCAAAAAAGTTTTGATATGTTTACAGTAGGAAATTTACAAAATATCTTCATGGAACATGATCTTTAGTTAATATCCTAATGATTTTTGGCATAAAAGAAAAATCAATAATTTTAACCTATACAATGTATTTTTGGCTATTGATACAAATATACCCCAGTGACGTAAGACTGGTTTTGTGGTCCAGGGTCACAATTATGGCTGATTTTGATATAAATGTTTAATAAGTGGTCCTCAGGGAACATTATAAAATAATTTTAATATATGCAGTTCATGACCTCTTTAAAGAAAAGCACACTCATCATATTTTTGTAAAGCTCGATTATTACCAGGAGGGGAGACAAGCTATCCTAAAAATGAAAGCCATGAGCCTAAAATCTGTTTTTTATGAAAAATTTAGCATATGAAGCTTAATGAAACATTTAGTGTGGCAATATGGGACATATAAATGAGATTTCAGTGACAATTGTTTCACCTGCCCACGGGCTACTTCTTAGTCTCTTTATTTATTGTATTCATAAACATTGTAATATGTGACAGAAGAAAAGGACACAGTTGGCGAGGTTTGATTTCAGACTTCCAGAGCGGCTGCTGGACTGCAGTGAGTCACGGCGTCTGCCCCCAGCTACAGACAGCTCTCATAGATCAAGCCTTTCAAATGAGCGCTGCCGCAGATTTCATTCATGGCCTTTAATTGGAAAAGTGGTTCTCGGCTCTCTCTTTTCCAAAGGAACAGTTTTCCTCTAAGGGCTTGTAATATTAAGGTTCACTACTTTTGCAAAAAAAGTTTAATTTGCTTTATTCCCCTCTTGATTAGTAAGCAAACTGCTTTGAAAACATGCAGTGAGTCAGGTACATGGCCAGATGTCAGAAATGAGGTTTGCAGAGGTATTTCAGTCTGGTAACCTTGTCTCCCAGTCTGAGCAGTTAAGACCAGTCTGACCAGCTTAAAAAGCAGATAAAACCTGCCTACTAAACAAGCTATTTTACAAGCACGGTGTTTGTATAAAATCTGGTACATATTACAACTTAGTCAATTCAATTCAATTAATTTCAAGTTTATTTGTATAGTGCTTTTTACGATACAAATCGTTGCAAAACAGCTTTACAGAAAATTACGTTTCTACAATATATTTAGTAGTAGCTTGTCAGTGGTGACTATGTCAAATTGATGTACATATTGGCAGAAATGTACAGTAAAATTCAGTTAATGACGTAATCAAACAGACAATGAACACTATTAACATCAATGATTATATGTTGCAATCAAACTTGTAGCAAAATTTGGTAGTTTATGTTGTTTCAGGGTTGGCATCATCTGAGGTCCTCTGAGGGGTTTGCATCTTCTCTTCTCAAGTATTCGGTCATCTCAGGCCTTTGTAAGGGCTGGATCCAGACTGAAGCTTGTGTAATTCCTTGTTACCACGGGATGTCAATCAATGTGCATTTGATCAGATATAACTGAACTACAAGATTATGAGAAGAGATGTGTCTTTAATCTAGATTTAAACAGAGAAAGTGTGTCTGAACCCCGAACATGATCAGGAAGGCTATTCCAGAGTTTGTGAGTCAAATTCGAAAAAAGCTGTACTTCCTTTAGTGGACTTTGCTATCCTAGGTACTACCAAATATCCAGAGTTTTGTGACATAAGAGAGCATGATGGATTGTAGCGTGGTAGAAGACTAGTGGGATAGTTCACCCAAAAATTTAAATTTGATGTTTATCTGCTTACCCCCAGGGCATCCAAGATGTAGGTGACTTTGTTTCTTCAGTGGAACACAAATGAAGATTTTGAACTCAAACCGTTGCAGTCTGTCAGTCCTATAATGTAAGTGGATGGGAATCATGGCTTTGGGAGTCTAAAAGCATACACAAACAAAAACAAATTAAACACTGCGGCTCGTGACGATACATTGATGTGTAAAGACACAAAACCGTTGGTCTGTGCAATAAACTGAACAGTATTTTTTAGGATTTAGTAGGATTTCATTACTTCTGTTATTAGTCATTCAAAGCTAAATCCCATGGCCCTGACAGACACTGGGATCAAACCAGAGGACACTGCTATACCTGCAGCACTCTCCAATAATTTCTCATTTTCCCACTCCCCCGTTTGACTGGAAGAGGTGGAGGTACTGGTTTGCTTATCAAAATGATTGGAAATTTAATCCTTTACCATCTTTGGGTATCAACAGCTCCTTTGAATCTCATTCAGTTACTGTTACCTACCCTCTTTACCTACATTTTGTTGTTGTCTATCGACCCCCAGGACCACTAGGTAACTTTTTGGATGAATTAGATGTGCTGCTCTCAAACTTTCCTGAGGATGGTACTCCCCTAGTTATGCTTAGAGACTTCAACATCCACCTAGATAAAAAACCTCTATCTGCTGACTCTGCTTGCCTCTTTTGATCTCAACTGAGTGTCAACTACTGCTACTCACAAATCAGGCAACCAACTGGACCTTATTTACACATGACAATGCTCCACTGCTCACGTACTGGTTACTCTACTGCACACCTCGGATCATTTCCTCCTCACTCTTAACCGCAACATGGTCCCTGACACATCACTTACCCATCCACATGTCATCTTTCGACGTAACCTACGCTCACTCTCACCCTCCTGGTTATCTGCTATGGTTTCATCTTTGCTTCCTTTCCCTAAACTGTTAGCATCTTTTGATACTAACAGTCCTACTGATACTTTCTGCTCCACTCTTACATCTTGTTTAGACACTGTTTGCCCCTTATCGTTCAGGCCAGCCCGTACCACCCCTTGGTT
This sequence comes from Cyprinus carpio, assembly GCF_018340385.1. Lineage (NCBI taxonomy): Eukaryota > Metazoa > Chordata > Actinopteri > Cypriniformes > Cyprinidae > Cyprinus > Cyprinus carpio. The sequence continues at coordinate 5,971,552 of NC_056610.1, read as the reverse complement.
ATCTGATGTTCTATGTGAACATCGTTCTTAGCTTAGAGCGGCTGAAAGAGTGTGGCGCAAATCCAAAAATACTACTGAACTTAATGTGTATCAGTCACTCCTCTCTTCCTTCTCTGCTAATTTCTCCACTGCTAAAAGAACATACTACCATAACAAAATTAACACTTCCTCTAACTCTTGCATGCTTTTTAAAACATTTTCCTCGCTCCTTTGTCCTCCTCCTCCCCTCTTGAATCAACTCTAATAGCTGACGACTTTGCCACGTTTTTCATTAATAAAATTAAAAACATCAGTGCACAATTTTCCACACCACAATCCGTCAAGCACATCTCACCAGCAAACATACACTCATTCACATCCTTCTCTTCACTCTCTGAGGCAAAGTCTCCAAACTCATTCCTTCTAATCATCCTACTACTTGTCCGCTTGATCCTATTCCATCTCATCTCCTTCAAGCCATTTCTCATTCATTTGTACCAGCACTCACTCACATCATTAACATATCCATCCATACTGGTGTTTTTCCCTCAACATTTAGACAGGCTTGTATAACTCCACTACTTAAGAAACCCACCATATAACTCCACTACTTAAGAAACCCAACTCTTTAATAGAACTACAGACCAGTTTCCCTTCTTCCTTTCATTGCAAAAACACTTGAACGAGCTGTGTTCAACCAAGTCTCCTTGACAACCTCCTTGACAGCAACCAATCTGGCTTCAGAAGTGGACATTCAACTGAGACTGCCTTGCTCTCAGTTGTTGAAGCCCTAAGACTGGCAAGAGTGGAATCCAAATCTTCAATACTTATCTTGCTTGATCTGGAGAGGTGAGGTGTCCAAGTCGCAACATCTAACTACTGGGGTGCCTCAGGGCTCAGTTCTTGGACCACTTCTCTTCTGAAACATGGCTTTTCATACCACTGCTATGCTGATGACACTCAATTCTACCTCTCATTCCATCCTGATGATCCGACGGTAGCTTCTTGCATCTCAGCTTGTCTAACAGACATTTCTTTCTGTATGAAGGACCATCACCTTCAACTCAACCTTGCCAAGACAGAACTGCTTGTGGTTTCAGCAAATCCATCGTTTCATCACAATTTCACCATCCAGTTAGGCACATCAACCATAACTCCTTCAAAAACAGCCAGAAACCTTTGGAGTTATGATTGATAATCAGCTAACTTTCTCAGACCACATTGCTAAAACTGACCCCGGTCCTGCAGATTTGCTTTATTCAACATCAACGGAGATTTTCAGAAGATCAGGCCCTTTCTTTCGGAACATGCTGCACAACTCCTTGTTCAAGCTCTTGTTCTGTCCAGGCTGGACTATTGCAATGCTCTCTTGACAGGTCTTCCAGCCAGTTCTATCAAACCTTTACAATTAATCCAGAACACGGCAGCAATATTAATTTTTAATCTCTCAAATGAAGTGTCAATGGTCCACTACTAAACAATAGTACTAGTGATACTGTTCATGATACTGATGATACTATGTACAGTACATGTTCAGAATCACAATTATGTTGTGAAGTGTGTTCACATGATTACACTTAGGGAAAAAAAAAATGTTGGCCAAATTCAGACTGAACATGCCTTACCTTTGCTTGGAAAAAAAAATGATGTTCAAAACCCAGTCATTTCATTAGGGTCATTATTCAATAGGGTTATTAGGGTTATTATTATTTAAGATTCAATTCTCCCTATTAACAAACCATTAACTACGACTTTTGCCTCAATAAACAACTTATTTGCTGCTTTATAATAGTTAGTAAGGTAGTTAGTTTAGGTCTGCATAGTTTCTGCATATGGTCATGCAGAATATGTGCATTGTAAGCCCTAATAAACAGCCAATATGTTAATAATAGGCATGCTAATAAGCAACTAGTTAATGGTGAGAGGATGCGGGAGAATAAGGGTGAATCACACTAGGCAATCTTAATCGTGCTCGAGTGCGATTTACCCCCAAAGCCACACGTTTGACTAGTGGTTCATTTAGCTGACCCTGGCTCAGGTTGGAGGTGTGGGCCAGAGCATGGTTCAGTTGGGCTTGTGTGCGGTACGCATGTAGTGCACTGAACTTCTGATACATGCAGCATGATTGCGTGAACAATTCTGAGTGGCAAAAGTGATAGATCTGTAAAGCAATATATTGTGAGAGGGCTGTGTGTTACCACGTCCCAAACGACTGTAAACCACAAAGCTAACAAAACAATGCACTCCACTGTGCTAAGGGAGAGTGCTTCTCTGCTGTCTTCACATGGTATTGGAAATTTCCTATTTCCCACTTATGAAGTAGTGAGTGCTCCATGTGGCCGCTGCTACAGTCTTAGGCCCACCCCAAATGCTCTTATTGGTTGAGACGCGTGATAACGCCCATCCAAGCTATATATAAATATACACTCACCTGCCACTTTATTAGGTATGCCTGTTCAATTGCTTGGTAACACAAATTGCTAATCAGCCAATCACATGGTAACTCAATGCATTTAGGCATCTACGTAGGGCCATACTTAACTTTACACTTACAAACGTTACAAAGCATCCCTTCCATTTCTTCTTCCTTCAAAATCAAGATAGTCATTAAGAGGGCTCTGAACCTAGATAAAACAGAAGTATATTCATCCGTTTTTGTATTTATACCATTAATTACTTTAAACTTACTCTTTCAAACAACAGCCATGTCTATTAAACATGGTCGTTAAATTATTGCACTCACCATATTAGCGCCACCATCGTCTCTCCTCCGCTGCGATTGCGGCTGCTGTATGAGTAAAAATAACTTACACACCGCATAAACAACATCAAGTGAAAAATAAAAAGGAAAAGATGAAAATAATCTCAGTTGATCTCCCTGGTCCGGGGTTCAAGCATATATATATGCACAGGGGGTGGCCATGCACAGGGGGTGGCCCGGTGGCTAGAGCCACTGCCCCTTTGCCCTCATTGACTGAGGTGCCCCTCTCACCAATCCCCCCATCACTCCAGCTCAAAGCTGTCTGTTCTCACTCCGCTAAAGATATATTATATATATACTTTTACAAATGCATGCAAAATTTGATGTATCTGACGCATAAGGCAAATAGTTATTTCATAGATATTTTGGAGCACCTAAACCCACCCTACCCTAAACATAAACACTTCACTACTAAATAAAATACTTAACAGGCAGTTTAAATATAAGGTTTTATATTTTTTACAAACTATGTTGGTTTATTATATAGAGCATATATAACCAGCAGTGAAATGTGAGTCAGGTCCACTCCATGGACAGTGCACAGATGAAAATATACATAAATATAGCTATGAAAGAATGAAATAAAAGTAAACAATAAAAATCTAAGAATAAAATATAAAATATATAAAATGATGTATACTGTAGAATTAAATATATAGTGGAAAATAATGTGCATGAAAGTAAACTGTGGTCTTAAATATTAAGATACACAGGGATGTACAAGAGACAATGTGCATATGTGCATTATACTGTAGTCTTAAATATTAAGATACACAGGAATGTACAAGAGGCAAATGTGCAAACAGGTTGACACTTTCAGTATGTCAATGTGAGGTAGTGAATGAGATACACGTACATGTACAGTCACAGGTATTTATTGCAAAAACTGACCAGAAAACAGTATAAATGTATTACAAACAACTCATGTTGTATTCCAACTGCTCTGAAGCCATTTGGTGAGGAAAAGAGAGAACATAACTTTTTAATAGCTGAAAATGATCCCAATCCATTAATACAGTCGTATCTCAGTCAAAACATAAATCTGAACATGAGACACATGAGAGCAAATGCCATTTCATAGCGCTTCTTCTGGCAGTTTTTAAGTGTGCTTGTGATTTGGACATTACGTCTGGAGATGGTGATTGCATTTGGGTCTGTTCCTTCCATAAATCATTTGGCCTTGAAAGACTTGGAATATTTGTAATTTATGAATAAACTGACCTATTAGTAAGCCCTGCCGCCATTAGTTACTATTGCTCACTCAGACAAACAAACAGAGTTGCTACTGTCTTAAGCCTTGTCCCAACATGTTTTTGATACACTTTGGACACAGATGGACCATCATTCAAAAGGCCTTAAATATGCCATGGAGGGATATATAACTTATATATAGCTTTGTCCACATGTGATGAGTTTGGAGTAAGAATGTGTTGGACTCCAGGGAAAATTCAGTCAGATTAGAGCTTGCCATTCTGTGAAAGATCTTGCCATTATGTGCGTGGGTCTGTGGGTGTGCTGAACAGTGGAGCTCTTGATGATGTCTTTATTGTGTTAAAGCAGAGCAGATGCAACACATTTTACTCGTATTATACAAGCTTCTTGAAGAAGATGGAATATAAGTGTTGGCCTTCAGAGAGGACGAACCTCTTCACTATTCCTTATGGAGGCAGCATGGGAACGTGGCTCAAGAACGTTCTGCTTCATGCGTCAAGAGAATGAATATGGACAAGTGTGGACAAATGATGAATCTCACAGGCATGAGGTGTGATAAACACTAACACACAGTGGCATCTGTGAGATGCCATACTGAATACAATTCTGGCTGAGTCAGTCATGGCATCTTTTATCCTTCATGGATGAGATTTCTTGTCTAGAGCCATAAAATGATGAAGCTGCTTCATGAAGTCTCTCATGCACACTGCTGAGAGTGTGGAAAACATTTAAATGGTTAATTTGCCTAAAAAGAAACATTATGCCATTTTTAGTCACCCTCATAAGGTGAATTTCTGAAGAATACCCTGGGCTTACTTTTCAATACAATGAATGTGACCGAGCTAACTGCCAAGATTACAAATATGCACCATAAAAGCATCATTAAAATTATCCATATATATGACTAATGTTCTATTTCTCAAGTCTTCTGAAGCCATACAATAGCTTTGTGTAAGGAAAAGACCATAAGTCACTGAAGCAGCAATTTCTTCATGACTCATTGTCTTGAGTTGGCTTGTATCACATGGATTGATTCAGATCACAAATCTGGTCAGAATGATTCATTTTGAAGAATCCCCATTGAAGTTTGCAACTTGATGAGTAACATTTCAAAGGAGGGGAGATTTATCAGAGAATAATTACTGAAATCTAGGGATGTAACGATGCACCCCGAGCTGGTTGAAAATCGATACAAATACAATTCAAATCAGTTGAGATGTCAAATGAATCGCGATACAGTTGGGGGTGGGACTGTGAGTTTATATGAATGCAACTCTGAGGGGAACTGACTGTCTTTAAAAAAGTTTAGATGGTATTTACTTTTTATAATCTCTGTATAATGCATATTAAAATAGTGTGCACCTGCTGTCAGAGAGTGAATTTGCTTCTCATTCAGCTCATCCGCTGTTTTTGTTTTGATTAGATGCTAATTGTACTGTAGTATAGTTTCACAAAACTACTGTCAAACCATTTAGTTTTTGTTTCAAATTCAGAATACACAATCTAATTTATATTAAAAACTGCTCTTTGCTCTTTGTTTGGATCATGATTACAATACAGTGGTTGTCTGCCTAATTTTAAATGGAAAGAGCACAGATAAAACCTTAGTTTGTTTATATTAATATATTTATTTTATTTGTGTTATTCATTAGATTTTTTTTATTACAGTTAAGTTATTTGACATTTTAATTTCACAAAGAAATTATTAACATTTTGTTTGAGAAATAATAAAAGGACACCTTTTCATTTCCAATGTGTCTTAAATCTCATTTAAGAAAAAAAAAAAGACAATAAGGCTTCTGGTGACATTCACTTCCAGTTATTTTAGCTGTACAAACACACTCCATTATGTTGTTTTGATACTGCAAATTTATATTTTGTCATATTAATTTATTATAATCATGAACACACTGATTTGTGGGAAAAAATATACTTTACTGCACTTTTTAATATTCCTAGTTATTTATCAACTGAGGCTAATGAATTGGACGTCTCGTACATTCAAAGAAAATACGTTACTTCCATGAGACAAAATGAGTTGGACTGGATGTTTCTCCCATTCAGTGAAACAGAAGTGGTCTTTCTCAGCCATAGACTTTACAGTCTTTGCTTCAGGAAGTGTCTTTAGGTCTGAACTGTGTGGTTAAGTGGATTCTTGAGTGCCTTCCGTTGTCCGAATTTTCAAATATCAGCATCTGCCGATCATGTAATATCATTTTTTTTTTTTCCTGTATAGCATTAAATTCAATCTATTAAAAAAAAACAACAACAACGAATAGTCTAGACTCTTACTGAAAATGGTCAATATATTCACACAGCACATCACGTGAGCTCTGTAGTGGTTGTGGTGAGTTTTAGCAACCATAAGCTTTGCATCATGCCTGCCATGGCTAGCAGCTTTATTATGTTTGATTTGTGGATTTTGTTTACTACATGTAGATAAGTGTTAGTAAAAAAAAAAAAAAAACATTTGTTTGGAAAACATTCACATTCTAATAACATCTTGCCTCTGTAGTTAATTCAGTAGTGAGCATACAAATAGTGAAATGAAACAGGTGGGGTTGGTTCCACTTCACCTTTTTTGACTGAATGTGCTGTCAAGCGAGAGTCTGACTTAACCTTCTAGTTAAACATTGAGAGGGTGTTTGCCCATAATGATGTCACAGGACAGCCCCTCTTAGTCATCTCATTGTGAATGTTTGTTATTTCATTGCTAGACATTCATTATGTAGATATAATTTTTATCTGATCTGCTCAGAATGTCTATTGTTTAGTGTGTTTGGGTTTTTCTGAGTTTGAGGAATTAAAATGACAAATAGTGAGAATCAACTACTATCTTTATTTATCACTTCACATGGTGCTCATCTCCCCACTTTTGCCAAAAAGGACATCTTCTGTTGGTCATTATTCTTGTCTTGTCTATTGTTCTTGTCTTCTGGTTCCTGTCTGCAGTGCTGCCGAGTGGTTTTGGATTGTAGCTTCGTGTAGCTTCTTACTATCTTACCATCACTCTCTGTTGTTTAAAGTGACAAAATATAACTTAATTCCCACCATATTTCTGATAATATTCATCAAACTAATCTGATTAATTTGATTGCTGGCTTTTATTCTAAAACCGCAAGTGCAGCGCGTTAGCATTCGATAGGCAGTTAGCTTGTCATTCACATTTCCATTTGAGTTTCTATTAGTGTTTATATTCACGTTTCTATTTGCGTCTATTGCTGTTTACTTTTTTTTTTCTTGCTTCGTTTCTTTTCTCTCTCGCTCCATTTTTCACGAGTTCATCAAACGACAGAATCATCAATCATGGTGAGTAATGGTTTCTTCTTCTGCTATTGTTTCGTGCACCGATTTCCACATGTATAGTTTAGCTCTCTCTGTCGGCGACGAGGGATTCACATGTGATAAATGCAGGAAAATAATTAGGGAGATTTAGACAGAGGAGATTTCAGAATTAAAGACACACATCCAAACTTTAATTGAGGATAGGAAGAATGTAAGGGCTGTAGATACAGCTTTGGATGCGACTAGCTCAGGGAGTCCTGTACATTGTTCAGTTCAAGTTGCAATGCCTCTGCAGCAGGGCGACTGGGTGACTGTAAGGCGGCATAGTTGCAGGTCAAAGCACCATCCTTCTGTTCCAAACAAAACATCAAACAGGTTCTCCCCATGCACCCACTGAGAGACCTGATGAAAGTGCTCTAGTTATTGGTGATGCTATTGAACAGAATGTGAAAATAGCCACCATAGTCCAATGTTTACCAGAAGCCAGAGCTAATGCTAAACGTAAATACAGTAAGATTGTAATTCACGCCAGCAGTAATGATGTTCGACTTCGCCAGTCAAAGATCACTAAAAAGAACATTAAAGAGTTGTGTGAACTTGAGATGAGATGATTGAGATGCATAGCAGACTGTCATCACTCAGTGGCTGGATGTCTAAGTGGTGCCTGCAGAATAACATAGGTTTCATAGACAATTGGACGAGTTTTTGGGGCAGACCTGACCTGTTGAAAAGAGATGGTCTTCATCCCCTGCTGGGGTGGTGCTGCTCTTCTGTCTAGAAATATGACACATAGTCTTAGAGTTTGTACCTGACTAACTGGGGCCCAGGTCAGGAAGCAGACAGACTGGGTAAACCGACCGTCTGCTGGCTGCCTCACGTCACAGAAGTCAGTTAATTCTCAGCACATAGAGACTCTTTCACTTAAATATCTTACTATAGAGTGTGTCTGTTCCCCGAACTAGAAACATACAAAAAACTTTCAAACCAATTTAGGTAACAATTTAATTAATGTTCAACAAATAAAAAACAGATGCAATACGGATAAACAAATGATAAAGCTTGGCTTATTGAATATTAGGTCCCTTTCTACAAAAGCTCTTTTTGTAAATGATATGATCACTAATCATAACCTGGATTTGCTCTGTTTGACAGAAACCTGGAAAAACCAGATGATTACATTATTTTAAGCGAGTCTACCCCACAAGATTACTGTTATAGACATGAGCTGCATCCAAAAGGTAAAGGGAGTGGAGTTGCTTCAATTTATAACAATATTTTCAGTATTTCTCAGAGGGTGGCTTCAAGTACTCATTTGAAGTAATGGTGCTTCATATACAATTATCCAATGAAATAATTGTTAATGATAAATCCCCTGTGATGTTTGTACTGGCTACTGTACTGTATACAGGCCACCAGGGCACCATACAGACTTTATTAAAGAATTTGCTGATTTCCTATCAGAGTTAGTGCTGGCTGCAGATAAAGTATTAATTGTTGGTGATTTTAATATCCATGTTGATAATGATAAAAAATGCATTGGGATCAGCTCTATTGGGGTTAGACAACACTTGTCAGGTCCAACGCATTGTCGAAATCATACTCTAGATTTAATAATGTCACATGGAATTGATGTTAACAGTGTTGAAATTCTGCAGCAAAGTGATGACATCTCAGATCATTATGTAGTCTTTTGTAAACTCCATATAGCTAAAACTGTAAATACTATTTACTATTAAAGATAAAATTGTAACCATGCAGCTGTCAGCTACAGTATCACATCAGATAGTGCACTATAGATCCCCTGAGGAACAAATCCACTCATTCTCTACTATAGAAGTGGAATAATTTTATAAACTTGTTAAATCATCTTAACCAGTGCTTCCCAAACCTGTCCTGGAGGACTATGATACTGTCTAAATCTTGACTGGAAATCCTCACAGATACCATTTTTCTCTAAGAAGGAATGTAATTGTGAGGATACTACCTTTTCTAGTCGCTTTGACAGAAAAGGGAGATTTGAGATCAGTCTCTAATTAACTAGATCTTTGGGGTCAATTGTTTTTTTAATGAGAGGCTTGATAACAGCCAGTTTGAAGGTTTTGGGGACATATCCTAATGACAATGACAAATTAATAATAGTCGGAATAGGATCTTTGACTTCTGGAAGCACCTCTTTTAGGAGCTTAGATGGAATAGGGTCTAGCATACATGTTGTTGGTTTAGATCAGTGTTTCCCAAACCTGTCCTGGAGGCCCCTCTGCCCTGCACATTTTGTATGTCTCCCTAATCAGACACACCCAATTTAGTTCTTGCAGTCTCTACTAATGAGCAGATGAGTGGAATCCGGTGTGTTAGATAAGGGAGACATACAAAAGGTGCAGGGCAGAGGGGCCTCCAGGACAGGTTTGGGAAACACTGATGTCTGATGTTTTTGGGAAAAACTTTGTTGGTATTAATGGAAGTGCAATAGTATGGTTCAAATCCTACTTACTGTATATGACCGCCATCAATTCGTAGCACTGACTGAAGAGGTATCATATCGATCACAAGTGCAGTTTGGAGTACCTCAAGGCTCAGTACTAGGGCCATTACTCTTCACGCTTTACATGTTACCCCTGGGAGATATCATCAGGAAACACGGTGTTAGCTTTCACTGTTTTGCTGATGATACTCAGCTCTATATTTCTTCGCGGCCCGGCGAAACATACCAATTTGAAAAACTAGCGGAATGCATAGTCGATATAAAAACCTGGATGAGGAGTAATTTCTTACTGCTAAATTCTGAAAAAGAATTTGAGGTGTAACAGAGGTGTTGATTATAGGACCTAAAAACTCTGCATGTAATAACTTAGAACACTGTCTAAAACTCGATGGCTGCTCTGTCAATTCTTCGTCATCAGTTAGGAACCTACTGTAGGTGTGCTATTTGATAGCAATCTTTCCTTTGAAAGCCATGTATCTAGCATTTGTAAAACTGCATTTTTTCCATCTCAAAAATATATCTAAATTATGACCTATGCTCTCCATGTCAAATGCAGAAATGTTAATTAATGCGTTCACGACCTCAAGGTTAGATTATTGTAATGCTTTATTGGGTGGTTGTTCTGCAACTCCAGCTAGTCCAAATTGCAGCAGCTAGAGTTCTTACTAGAACCAGGATGTATGACCATATTAGCCTGGTTCTGTCAACACTGTACTGGCTCCCTATTAAACATTGTATAGATTTCAAAATTTTGCTTATTACTTATAAAGCCCTGAATGGTTTAACACCTCAGTATTTGAATGAGCTCTTATTGCACTATAGTCCTCCTCGTCTGCTGCGTTCTCAAAATTCGGGCAATTTTAAACTCTGGAATAACTTACCTAACATTGTTCGTGAGGCAGACACACTCTATCAGTTTAAATCTGGATAAAAGACCCATCTCCTTAACCTGACTTACACATGACACACTAACACATTTCTAATACTCAAATCCGTTAAAGAATTTTTAGGCTGCATAAATGAGGACAACCGGAACTGGGGACAATAATTCCAATAACACACAATGTACTTGTTACATCATAAGAAGAATGGCATCTACGCTAATATTAATCTGTTTCTTTCTTATTCCGAGGTAACCGTAGCCACCAGATCCAGGGTGTATCCAGATCAGATGGTCACTGCAGTCACCCGGATCCAGTACATATCCAGTCCAGATGGTGGATCAGTACCTAGAGACGACCTCTACAGCCCTGAATTACAGTGGAGAAAAGGACAACTACATGAGCCCTAGAGACAGAACCCCAGTGAAGACCTTGTCTCCTAGATGGCCATCAGGACAAGACCATGGGAACCGTTTGTTGTAGCATGGAACAAACAAATGGTTTTTCCCATTCTGTCATCGATGGTTCCTTGTTGCCTCTTAGCTTGCTTAGTTGGGGACACTTAATTTCCAGCAATATCATCAATTTGATAGCACAGATACTATTTAAACTGAACTGAGCTAGACATCACTAAATTCAATGATGAACTGCATTTAACTGAAAATTTCGTGTTCACTATTGTCCTTTTGCACTGATACACTATTGTCCTATTTGATACTGTTAAGCTGCTTTGACACAATCGGTATTGTTAAAAGCACTATATAAATAAAGGTGACTTGAATTGCTATCCATCAGTGGTCATAGCTTATGGCAGATTTCTTCCTGTGATCCAACCAGCAACTTGAGCCTTAAACTATAAAACCCTCAAGCATCAGGAAAGATGAACAACTTTTAATCATTTGCTCAATTTAAATTCTTGATTGTTACTCAGTTTAGATTAAGAATCCATATTCGGCTCTGTGAATTTGCTGCCGGTTTTATCCTGGCATTCTTCAGAGGCATGGACATGCATCTTCAGACATATGGCAGATGTCTGCTATCTCTCTCTGCGTGCCTGACAGCCCAGTCAATGCTTTTAATCAGCTGATTGGATGCCAAAGCAAATCCCATTCCACACAGAGGCAGGTGAAGGGAATTGATTCACCAACAAATGGCCTTGGGATGTTCATTGCAGATGTTTACTCAGTGTTTGCCCAGCAATACTAGATTTTTTTTCCCTCTGATCTCTGTAATGTTATAGCTCTATAGTGATGAAGATAACCCAGGCTCAGTGGAAAAACATGCATTTATCAACGTTTTTGCAATACTCCAAAAACGTATAATTCACTGCAGTTTCCAGCTGAAGTTAAAACTAGTGACTTACTGGTAACACTTTAGTATAGGGACCAATTATCACTATTAACTAGTTGCTTATTCGCATACATATTATTAACATATGGCTGTTTATTACTACTTACTACTAAAGCACATATTCTGCATCCCTAATCCTACCCAATACCTAAACTTAATAACCTTACATATTAATAAGATGTAAATTAGAAATTTATTGAGGCAAAATAGGTAGTTTAATGGTTTGTTAATGGCAAGAATCGACCGTTCACAAAAAACTTGATTGACAGACGATCAGACCAATCATGGCACTTAATCAGCCATCTTGTCAACAGCTACGTCCGGAAATTAACATTCAAATAAAATTTCTACCTATTAGATTGTGTTTTATTAATGTCTACCCTAACCCCCCCCCAAAAAATAATGCAAAAACAGTTATTATTATTGTAGAGTGTGACAAAAATTACGCTTTATTGATGTGCGTGCGCCCAGGACCCACAGCTGTATTCCAACCACAAATCAGACAGGAGAGTAGATTAGCTTTGGTGGACTTAAACTTGAAAAATGGTGTGTTCCACAGTTGAAATAAAATACATTCTGATGTTCATTCATGTTCATTTTGTTGTTAAGTAAATACGAAAAGACAATCGGTTCGCGTGCCACTTTAACTGACACAATACAGTGATCTGTCATTAAAGAGCCACAAAATGGTATTTATTGTTTGAATTTATTTAAAAATGACGAAATTTAAGAGCTAAGATTCCTGAGACCTTGTTTCATACCAGAAGTAACTTGCTCTGTCTTGTCTGTCAGTGTGTTGTCAGTCTCCTCTTTGCTCTGCGATGTATTTTTCACTGCGTGAGAACATGAGTGTAGTGTGAGAGAGGCATTGTTTGTTGGAGATAGCAACAGTAACTAAGGAGGGTGGCTCTTTGTGAATGGTCAATGGGCTAGTTGCATATCTCTGCCATTTTGGATTTCCGGTCTAGCGAGTGTGTGCATAGATACTTCCGGTTGTGCTAAACGCTAGTGCAGAGAAATCCAAATATTACCTTCTATATATGTTTACAGGATTTATAATATCACTTCAAATGCAAATAAGATCTACACTGCTATTATTTCTATACTATAAATGTTAACTGAGCCAGTGCATTTGAAACTTACGTATGTTTGGGTCCGGTGAATTAATGAAATACACTAATCCCTACTGTTCATGAAATGTAAGTTGAACTCATGGTGTGTACACACAGCTACACAATATTTTTTCCCCTTACCAATTATGTAAATGTGCCAAATACTTATTTCTCGAAAATGTTTGTATTACATTGATTTTTATTTTCTTTTCTTTATTTTTTTCTATTTTTATTTTTTTTATTAAGTAACGTTGTTTACCTTGTGAGACTTGGGCTGCGATTGATCTTCATAAATATCCAGTTCTCAATTGTGCACATACATCAGTTTGTTCCATCATCATTTTCACAACATATTTTAATATTTTACACACTTAACGTTGCATCAAATATTTGTTAATAATAAAAAAAAACTGAATGTAAAAAGATACAACTAATACATGACTACTTTAAAGATTTGTTTTATCTGATAATTAATGCAAAAGAAATCGTAAAAATATTACGCTGCTTATAGACAGATATTTATGCAACAGATCTTTCACAAAACAGATAAATATTAATAAAAACACAGAGGTAATGCAAACACTGATTTTAAAAAATGAATGCCAATAACCTACCATAATTACATTGTTAAATTGTAGTTACAGTTTTCAAATAATAAAACAGTTTAGTTTTATTAGTTTGACAATCGCAAACCTTATGATCCTATAAATAGCAGTCAGAACAAAATCAACTTTCTGAAAATGTACAGTATTGCAAATTTTAGTGGCTTGTGTTTAAATGAAGAGATCCTTCAGGACTGACTAACCACTGACACTGAACCGCATAATCAGCAGAAGAAAGAGTGAAGCAATCTCCACATTTTGTCTTAATGAATTTCCAGACACTTGTACCACAATAAGGTTTGCGTCATATAACCAGCTCAATATGGCCTTTCTGGTGTAATGAATCATGAGTCATGAAAAAAAGCTAAAACAGCATGTTTGCTTCAGCAAATTTGTTTTTACCTCAGATTTGTCAATTTAACCATTTAAATGCACACACAAAAAAAAGATGTTGAGATAGTTTATTAAAACAATTTAATAAATTAAACATTTGACTTTTTATTGATGCAACCCTGCTAAAACAAACCAAAACTTAAAGGGATAGTATCTTTTGGTCATTTGATTTTTTGTTTAATATTGAAAGTAGAAAAATGAGAAATGACTCCTTTTTTGTTTTTTAAATTTTTTGCAAAAAACAAAAAACAAGAATTCGGCATAATTTTAGTTTTTCGTTCAGGGGTAGAAAAATTAATAAACAGCTTGAATATTCGATTTCTAAACGTGGGTGGGAATTAAACGTCCCTTTCTGCTGATTGGTCAGACAAAAAAAAAGTTGTCAAACCATGCTGTCATCAGTTCTTCCGCAGTTCTGTGCGGCAGAATACTAGTCCTCTGCTGCTGCAGTTGTACGGATTCTTAAACTGTTTTATTGCAACTACATTTAATCTTTTTCTCTTTAAACAACCAGACAAATGAATGGCTCGACACAACCTGTTCTGTGGCAGAGCCTAGACAGGGCTTTCTTTTGTGAAGATATAAATTCTATGCTTTGCATTAGCTGGACATGCCAGGGTATAGCCTACCCTGGTCCCCCAGTAAGTTTGTTTGTTTAATTAAGTAATTAATTATTATTATTATTATTATTATTATTATTATTATTATTATTATTATTATTATATCATGAATATTATTATTTATTTCAAAATAAATATTTTAAACACTAATACAAAAAGGAAAGAATAATGCTTTGACTTGTGTATAGAGTATATACAGAGTAGATTACTTACAAATTGTAATCCGTTACTGATTCCAAATTACATGACAAAAATTTTTTGTCAGTAACGTAATCCATTACATTTCACGTTTTAGGTAATATAGTCAGATTACTTTTTGATTACTTTTGACTTAACTAATAACTAATAAGCCTTTAGAACAACATCTGACTAGTTACTCTAGTTAAATAAAGCAGAAAAATAAAGTTTATTTAATTAATAATGAGAATTAGTTGATGTTCACTTGGATTTGTTCCTCAAGAGGGGAAATAATTTGATATGTTGTCATTTATAGTTATATGGTAAAATGCATTTTTTGTGTGTGTACATTCAAAATGACTACAAATTTCATCCCGAAAACAACAGAATGCCCTGCTTTAGCGCATCTTGGTCTCCTTGAACACCGTATGCCACAAACATGAACCAATACACAGCGAGTAGGCTGCTTGACTCGCCTATTTTTAAAAGTGTACATTAAGGTTATTTGATGTTAAATGCATTATTTACAGTAAGTCACTTTAGAATAAATCACAGTATGTATCATGATAAAAAGTGACTATATTCAAGCTGTTTATTCATTTTTCTACCCCTGAACGAAAAACTAAAATTAACCCGAATTCTTATTTTTCATATTTTGCAAAAAAAATTACAAAACAAAAAAGGTAGCCGTTTCTCATTTTTCTACTTTCAATATTTAACAAAAAAATCAAATGACTAAAAGATACACGGACCGGGATACTTTAAAGTATCCCTTTAAACCAGGTTATGGTGGTTAGCTGATCTCCCAGCCTAGCCTGGCTGGATGGGTTGGACTACTTTGATGGTTTAAATGGTGTTTTGGTTGGTCAGGTTTGGAGATCATATAGACAAGAATAAACAAGGCCAACCACATGAAACCACAGGTGTAGCTTGACATTTGAGATCGGGACAGTCAAACCAATCTAGGTCATTTGATCAATCACAATTTTAAACACATTTCAGCTTTTCAATAGAAACCCTAAAAGTTCACACTCTATGCATCATTTAAGTTTCAAGTTCGTTTTATTTACAGTATATAGCACATTTAAAAACAGCAAACATGGCTGACCAAAGTGCTGAACAAACGAAGACATCGAATACATGACAACCCACAGATTCATACAACAAACTCACAAAACATTAAAAGCCAAAGAAAAGAAATAGGTTTTAAGAGATTATTTAAAAACATTTTAAATGCGAGATGTAAGGAGCGCATGGATAGCAATCGCTAAAGTTTTCACAGAAAGAAAAGAAGGCGTAGCTGAGAGAAGGCGTAGCTGAAAAAAACAGGAACTAATAACTGCATTTATTTGTTTATCAATCTGAGATTCTGATCCCAGAAAACACCTAGGTTCTTAATACAGGAAGAAGTAAAAGGAGCAAGGTAGTCCAGGTCTATAATTCTGCTCCATGTATTTTCACTGGGGCCAAAGACTATAAACTTGGTTTTTGATTCATTCAGAAATAAAAAAAAAATTTGAGAACCACGTTTTCACTTCATCCATGCATGCAAAAAGATATTCTAGAGCAGCATGTTTATTTCGTTTCAAAGGTAGATAAATTTGGGTATCATCATAGCAGTGAAATGATACACCATGCTTTCTGAAAATAGAGCCCAAAGGAAGCAAATACAAAGAAAAAAGAATGGGTGCGCAGATAGAACTCTGTGGCACTCCACAGGAAAGTTTAGCAGGCAACGAAGAAAAATTACCTAATCTGACAGAGAAACTTCCATTTGTTAAATATGATTTGAACCAGCTAAGAACAGTTCCCTGGATGCCCTCAAAATATTCTAGTCAAGATAAAAGATTTTATGATCAACTGTATCAAAAGCCGAGGTTAAGTCTAACAGAATTAGGATAACAGAGTCACCAGAGTCAGTCGCCAACAAAGTATCATTAAGGACCTGTAATAAAGCAGACACTGTGCTATGCAGAGGCTTAAAACCAGACTGGAAAGTTTCAAAAATATGATTTGCACTAAGGAAAGACTGTAGCTGAATAAACACAGTTTTCTCCAGTGCTTTAGTAATAAACTGAAGATTTGAGACAGGTCAAAAATTATTAAAAAATTACTAGCATCAAGAGAAGGTTTCTTAAGAAGAGGTGTCACAGTTGTTTATTTGAGGCTATCAGGTATAGTCCCTGAAACTAAACATTTATTCAGAAAAGACACCAACTAGGTCCAACTGAGTCAAAAATTTGTTTTAAAATACGTGGAGGGAGAACATCATGAGAGCAGAAAGAAGGTTTCAAATGGTCGATAATTTCTTTGAGAGACCGAAGAGAAACTGGATCAAAATCACTCCATATGGCTAAAGAGCAGCAAAATTCAGGTGAAACATTAGCAAGTGGTTGCAACTGAGATCTCAGAGTAGAAATCTTATCACAGAAAAACCTTGAGAAACCTTCACATAATGACACTGAGGGATTTGAAATCACATTTACAGGAGGATTTAAAAAAGAATTTATGACAGAAAATAAGGCTTTAGAACTATGATGATTCTTTGCAATTAAATTAGAAAAATACTTAGACTTCACTGCTTTCTGAAAAACAGCAAAACAGTCTTTAAGCATTTCATATGAAATTTGCAGTTTGTCCTTTTTCCATTTTCGTTCAGCTCTTCTACAAGCTTGCCTAAAAGAGCAGATGTTATCATTGAGCCATGGTTCAGTTTTAGGTTTTGACTTCTTAGGTTTAACCCATATTGGCTGTTTTTAGTACATATAAAACCTATTCTGCATGAACATATTCTACTTCCCTAATCCTAGCCAATACCTAAACTAATAAGAAGCAAATTAGTAGTTTATTGAGGCAAAAGTCATAGTTAATGGTCTGTTAATGGCAAGAATTGGACCTTAAAATGAAGTGTGACCAAGCATTGGTATTATTATTAAATGTGGGGGTGGACATGAAATCATGCTGCTTGTTGAGCAGAGATGATATTATTTTAACTAAGTGGACAGACTTAGATTTTCTGTCTAGATGCAATTTTTGTGATAAAAATAAGTAAATAAATAATAAAAGATATATGCAGTAAACATCTTAGCAAGTATGGTGTCAGGACTGGGGTTTGTTATTTGTCCTTTTCGCTCTGTTCTCCTTTTGTTTTTGTTTTCATTTCCCCACTCTTTGGCTGAAGACAATTGACTGCCTTCGGCAATAAGCACAGTCACTCATCGGCTTCACTCTTGTTCTCTCTTCTCTCATTATTAGTCTCTGTATCTAGGCTCGCTCTGCACCTCTTCAGTGTCAGGGTGTTTTGTCTGTTCTCACCTGCTCTGTCTCTCAATCTCCTGATTACTTGTGTGTCCTGAGCTCATGCCATCTCTCTGCACAGTTCACTCTGGACTGCTTCTCACAGGTCTGAAAAGTTCTCAAAAATTATACTCAACTGAATGTACAGATATTCGGTGAAAAATGTTCTTAATTAAAAGTACAAGTACCTGTATTTTTCATATTTGAGTAACAGTACAAATGTACAACTTTAAATTGTACTTAAAGGTTAAAAAAGTAGAAGTAACCAAAAAATCAAACAAACAAATAAATAAATACATCACTGCGGAACACACACACATGCAAAAAACAGCACTTAAAAGGGAAACTCCATCAGTCACACCCTTCAGATGAACACAAACTAAAAGAAAAAAAAGAGAGAGAGAGAAAAAAATAAAAATAATATTTATCTTTTTTTTTTTTTCTTTGCACAAAGTTTAAGTCCAAAAATGATGCTTCAAAAACTACACAAACTACACAAATTGACAGTAACCCATACAATCCCTGTGGATGACCCTGTCTATAATGAGTTTTTTTTTTTATTTTTTATTTTTTTATTATTATTATTATTTGACCTGGCACTTTTTTTTATTATTATTTGTGAATAATTGATTATTAATGAGGCACTTTAAATTTTTTTGACTGTATGATTCAACTTTATTGTGCGAAATGCCATCTCAGCAGTAAGTATACAAGGTCTACAATATGTAAAATAACTATACAGATTATACAGAAGTATTATGGACAAAATCTACTACTATCAGCATTTATTATTATTTGAGGAGCTTTAATTTTTTTTGACTGTATGATTGTGCCATCAATCTCCTACCTGACAATTCTCTGCCCTTATTATTTTTTTATGTACTTTAATTTTTTTTGACTCACTCTTTTGTCTTTGTCACTCTTAATCTCTGCGCGGAGCAGAGTTGTTCTTTGTGAAAAATAAGGGCAGCTCTTTGGGCCCATGCATGGATTATCGCATGCTGAATTACATAAGCGTTCAGAACAGATACTGTTCTTGGATTTATCATTTCAGTGGATACGCATGGATCCAGCAAATCTAAGAGCTGTCACTGCTGGCCAGTACCTTCATCAAGCGTTTATAAGAGATGCTGTTTTTTGGTTTGTAATTTCAGTGGCATTTCCTGAGCTTTGCCAACTTCTCTTGGCGGTTCATCCTCAATTTCAGCAGGAGAGGGCCCTCTGGTGGAGTTAACTTCCACCAAGTCATCCTTTAAGTCACAGGTGCCAAACTCCAGTCCCGGAGGATCACTGTTATGCAGAGCAGCTCCGACCAGCTCCAAAACACCTGGCTGGAAGAGCTTGATTAGCTGGTTCAGGTGTGTTTAATTAGGGCTGGAGAGTGGCCCTCCAGGAACGGAATATGACACTCCTGCTTTAAGTGGTTCGCTGATTATCCAATACTGCTTTATGTGATTCCTGTTTTTTTTAGTTCGGTTTGAAACTTGAGTTGTTTAATTTGATTCTTTTGTTAGGGAATTCTTTGGCTGTTTTTGTTTAATTTGTTAGCTGATTCTTATTGTGTTTTTTTGTTATTTAAAACCGTGGTGGGGTGCTCATCAGCCACTTCATCCACGTTTTTGAGGACTTTAAAACCCAATTCACACATTTTTGTTCTTAGGCTTTTGAGGACTTTAAAACCAAATTCACATTGTCTTCTGTTTTTTGGGTTACATCCCTGTGCCTGTTAAAATCACCATTTGCCTCCCACAGAGCAGAATTATGAAATTGGCAACTGGGAGCTCTTGCATTGAGCAAGTGGCATCAGCTGGTGAAGGCGGTGACTCTTTTTGTGGTGTGGAACGAACACTGGAACCTGCCGTACATCAGATCATGAACTCCTACCAGGCTCGGTGGCCATTGTTCTTCTGGCGCTGTGACTTTGTCATTTCTTAAAGGTGTCATGAACTGAGAAACCAAAATTCCCTTGATCTTTTGACATATAAGAGGTCAAGTTTTTTTTGTTGCCTTCCTTTTGATCCCAATGTTAGGAAAGAGTGAATTAACTTTATTTTAAATGAAGATCCAGACCGTGTCAGTAAGAACTTGGTCCTTTGTTTCTTCATTTTTCCGCGGATTCATTTTCAAAAAAGGCACAATTCGTCACTGGATTTTCAGAAAGACTGAAACTAAAAAGACCATTCTGTGCGACTACATTGGATCCGACAGTAATGTTGCAACAGTGTGAGTAACTGTTTTTATTACGTGATTGCTTTGTCTGTTTTTACAGATCATTTGATATGAGTATTTATGCATTTTTGACCTAAATCATAGCAGCGTTCATCTATGAGGAATGTAGGCGGTCAAACATAACTGTTAGCTAATCATAGCAGTGGCATTTTCTTCTGAGTCTACAGAGAACAGTACAAAATAAATACCAGAGGCAGTTCATGACCCCTTTAACAGCCAAGTTCCAGGAATGGTAAGCCAGAGGCCTTATTATGGTGCATTGCTGCTTTGAACAGTGTTCCTCACCCCTATACCATCTCTCCTTTGGCCTGTATGTTGGGGGGAATTGTTTGGTGTATCGAGCACCGTGTAAAGTGGGCCTAGGATGGAGTTGAGGTGCCTTGGGGCTGTCTGACAGATCTGCTGGCGATTTGCTCTGTGGTGCTTTAGTGGGATCATTCGTCCAAGCTGGCTTAACTTCCAGGAGTGAGGAGCCCATTGGCTGCTGACTGTTAGTGCTATGGCCATGGTGGAGGATATCCATCGGTTTTTGGGCATATATTCAGTCTATGCCTCCAGTTTACCTCCTGTTGGTCTGCTGCTCTCTCTCCCTGTTCTGTCCTGAGGCACACATTGCTCTGGAACACTCTCCCTCCATCTAGTAGCAAGACTGTGGTCTTATATAAATATATAATTTATATTTAACATAAATTTATATTTTAAATAATTTTCAAAATATAGAAAATGGTCAAAAATGTATAGAAATTATAAATGTAATATACAAATATGAACAAATGAACATATAACACCTTTGAATAAAAATAAATACTAAAATTAAGCCTACATATACGCTACTCTAAGACTAGAGTATTTTCTTGCCCCTGAAAAACATATTTAAATATATTTTGGTTCTGAAATATTATTTTGGTAAATGAAGAGTAAAACTTAATATATCTAAATAAATATAAATATAACTATATATTTTAATAGAAAATACATTATGACATGGATGACTAGGTTTTTGCTATCCAGTTTAGCTTGTTGTGTGTTTTTGTTGCATTTATCATCAAACATCACAGTGCCTTTTGATTTCTCAGATTGACTTTGATTTTTGACGCTGATGAAGCACAAGGTCGTAGTTAATAAGCAAACCTAACAGCACGTTCAGTCATAACCCTTGTCCTTCAGTTCTGTTTCAGAGCGAATGGAGGACGTTCCATTTCAGAGCACATTTTGTCCTTGGTCCTGATAGCACACTGGGTCAATAAAGCCATTGCTAAAGCACTTCCTTCACCCTCAGCTAACTAGAGCTAATGCTCTAACTAATGCTGGACTCAGCAATACACTGACTGACGTGCAGTCATAATGAATAGAGGAAGCGTGGCCAGTGGGACGGTAATGTGGTCAGTGTCTTAATCCATCTCCCACATCACATCTGCAGTTTCCACAATGAAACACTAGCATACTTCTTACTGCCAACTGCATCTACAGTCTGTAAAAATAAACCGAGTGTCTATATACACTAAGTGCTTATAACCAGCCTTGTTGGCAGAAACTATTTGCACTACCTCCACCCACCAACATGTGGTTGGGCTGGACAACACAACAAAAGACAGTCAACAAGCGACGGCTTCAGTAGCTTAGATGTTAAGGCATTTTTAATGCAATCTTTATGACACGATCGACCCCAGTTAGAATCCACCTTTTGCTGAACTTGTTCTTCTCCCTTTCCACTTCTCTTATCAGAAAGGAGTTTATTTTCAATTAAAATGAAGAAAATAATTTTATATAGTCACAATAGGGCAGCATCCATTATATAATTAAAAAAAAAATGATAAGCTATCGCTATTTGCACTTGCGTTTGTTATCTATCACTTTATTCTATTTTTATTTAGTGCTGCCAAAAACATACAAAGTTCACATTTTACAAGATACTACATTTCAGACAGTAGTATGCTACATTGTTACATGATCATATTATGTTTATTTACTGTTCATCAGATGTTTGTACAGGTAGGGAGTAAGATTCCCCTCTTGCTTCTTTTGCATGACTTTTAATCATCAAAACAGCAAATTTGCCACTTATTTTTAGAAGCTGTGTTGCATTTTTTTTTTTTAGGGCTATGAAAAATCACAATTTCCTGAAATTATTTCCACAGTTTCCTTTTAGCCATGTCTATACTACTGCTATCCTGGTATCTCATGCATACTGTGCACAGTAATCTGTACAGTCTATAAATAATATATTAGTATGAAAATATGTGATCGTTGTGTGAACACTTTGAATACTTGCAGTTTACACAGTTTGCTTATTACAATAAACAAATTTAGTTCTTTCACATCATAGCGCCATTCACTTGCGGCATAAACATGATGTCATGTAAAAGCTGTAAGAAGATGTGTTTACACAGATTTTAGATTTCACTTTATTTGTGTACTGTATTTTTATTATCTGTTCTTTAGTACATCACAGTTTCCACTAAAATACCTGTTAGTGTATTGCAAACTGTAAATTGCCACAGGGAAGACATATTATCCAGGCATTTTGGTCCAAAAACAGAACTGTTCGTAAGGAACTTGGTATTTTCCAGTACTAAGTCATACAAAACTGAAACAATATTGCATTTGTAACTCTATTACTGTAGTAACGGTAACTGCTGTAACTATTTTGGTGGAAAGCATAGTTGCCATAGTTCATGAGTTAACAGTACAAGTAAACAGACATTCTGGAAGTGAAACACAACCCCCCAGTGTCCTTTCGCTCATGTGTTAACAGTGAGATGTCGTGGTTTGGTTTTTAATAGAAGTCTTTCAGAAAGCCCATGGAGAGCAGATGATGCTGAAGCGGAAATTCCCTGCTGCTTACCATCAAATCACTTCCTTATTTTCTATAGCAATCTAGTAACCCTTATACAACATATAAAATCACCATTTTAAATCATAAATCACATTCTAGAGCTAGGCATTCGGCTAAATAAATTATCCCCATTATATTGTAATTAGTTTGTAAAGGTCATATAGTTGGGATATGTTTATTATTGTGGCAGACTGAGCATCACTTCCTGCTCCGTCATGTCTTGCATGTCAATGAAGGGCTTTATATGTGAACTTCCCCTCCAGTGAATAACATCACATTAGCACACTACTGTGCACGTTACACGCGCTGTGGATTTAGGAGTGAAAGACTACAAGAGGATTAAACTGCAGCTATTAACCAGATTTGAAAGGGTGATGGAAGGAAGTTCACAGTCGTCACTGTCAGAAGAGGACTCTTCCAGCAAAGAGCGCTCTTTACCTGAGGAGGAGAATGAACTGCAGTCTGAGTGCGTATTATTACACCGTCTTCTCTTTAGTTTAAGTGGACGTCAGCAGCAACTGTCATAGTGTTATATGACAGTACAGTTGGTTTGTTATAGCAGAAAAGTGTAAACAGGAAGTAGGCATTATTTTTGTAATAATTTGCCAGTTAAATGCTTTAATTTGTACAATAGTTTTCCAAAGAGTCACATGTTTGGCCGATAAATGAGATATACAATGGTTCTGTATAATTACCATATTCACAAACTATGATAATAACACAAATATGACTCCTCAGTGACAGTCTCACCAATGAATTAATACAGAATTACACTAACTGTTGACTTAATCTTGTATTTTGGGGCACGCTTTAGTTTGCGGATCATTTCTCATCAATAACTAACTATTAACTAAGATTTCTACCTCAGTAAACTACTAGTTTGCTGCTAGTTAGTTGTGTAGTTGTTAAGTGGATTAAGGGATCTAAAATATGGTCATGCAGAACAAGGCATTAATATGTGCTTTATTAAGACTTATAAACAACCAATATACTAGTAGTGCATGTAAGCATGAGAATTGTGCAAAGTGCAGTCATATTGTGATATATGTGTGCGACATCCTGAGGGGAAAGAACACCGAAGTCTCACAGGAAGGGACTATAGTAACAGAAACACCCTAGCTCTAATTTCCCAGAGCTTTTCGAGTCATTTTCATTTTCTTTTTTATAGGACCTGGTCATGTGTTTGAGTAACTTTTATGAGTTGATACTTAGCATGAGTCATTCATCACGAGGCTGTAATGAATTATGGGTACATTTGCATACAACTTCCATGACTTTATTTGTGCTGCTTCAGAGTCTCCATCTGCCCATTTCTGTATTAACTCGACAGCAATGACAGCACAGCACTGTTCCCTATGGCTATGAAAGAACAAGACTGTCAAGAAAAAGAGGTTTTAGCTCTAATGATTTGCCTGATTTTGCTTCTCGTTATCCATTCAAATTATCATGTTGCAATGTAATTACAGGTATATATAGTATTGATGTATTTAATTTGTTATTATTTTGTGGAGCAGCTTCACACACTAATTGTAATTACTGTCTTAATGACTTTTTATTAACATGTAATATGTGTGGTTTGGCCCGTCTCATGTAAGCTGGTCTCAAGAGGATCTTCACAAGAATAACAAAACCTGACAAAATCCAAAAAGCATTGGATGTGCAAATGTCCCCATGAGGAAAACAATGTCATAAGGGTCTTAATGATGTTCTCTTTCAATTCTAAACATGCCTGCAGCTATATTTGAAGGTTAGGGTTAGTCAAGAGTGAAAGGAACCTACACAACAGGAAGCTTGTGAGAAAACAAGGTTAAAAATAGAGTGAAATATTGTAAACATGCCAGCATTTGTCTGTACAAAGTGCTTCTAATAAGAATAAGAATAAGAATAAGAATAAGAATAAGAATAAGAATAAGAATAACAACAACAACAACAACAACAACAACAATAATAATGTGAGAACTAAAATGTTAGAGAAATGTTTTGTGTGTGTGCATGTTTATGTGGTTTATAGGGACACAAATTTGTATAATAACATGGGTATGACATATGTATTACAATGTGAAGGTGATTTATGAGGACACTTTTTGTGTCCCGTAATTCATAAGGCTTAGAAATCGTACAGAATGAGTTTGTACACTATAAAAACCATTGCACCTATGGAGCCTCCTCATAAACCATAAAAACTAACGTGTGTGTGTGTGTGTGTGTGTGTGTGTGTGTGTGTGTGTGTGTGTGTGTGTGTAGGCCGGTGGAGGAGGCAGCACAGGCGGAGTCTCTCCTCTCTGGCGAGGAGCAGTTAACCCTCATCACAGAGAGCATGTCAATCACCTCCTCTGATGAGGAGAAGCTTCAGCTCCTCAACAAAAACACTGAACTCCGGAGACTCAACAAAGAGGTAGAATAAACCACCAGCTGTGACTTCACCCTTACAACTCAATTTTCAGAATCAGCTACATAGTTGAACTACAAACTACAAACATCAGTTGAAAAAAAAAAATGCATTTAGATCAACTGTAAAACAAACATGCTTTCTGTTTCCATATTCATGAACCACGGTGGTTATATTATAGTCCAATGTACCTTTTTGTTAGTATTAATAGTGCTGTATATTCTGAGATTCACCTTACAAAGAAAAAAATAGTAATAATTTTTAGAATTACAGCAGCTGAGAACATTGAATTCAAATATAATTTCATTTGAAATTCGAAAAAACAAACATGCTTTTTGTTACACAGTTTCTCCAGAAGGTGTCACTCTTAGACCAAATAAGGGAATAGTGCTTTTTCTCTATTTGCATGTTAATTTTTTTTTAATTAAAGGGTCCCTTATTGTATCAATATAATATATTAATTACAGACTGTAACCAATTTTTATGTCAAAAAAGTAAGGTGTCATTTTTGCAAACATAATCTATTCAAGTATTTTGTGAAGCTGAGTCCGATTTGGCTGTGGGTTTTATTTGTGGGGATCAAATGTCCATACAATCATAGTACATTAGTTTATATGGACACTGGATTAGTAAAGGGAATTAAAAATGATGTAATGAATATGTAAAAACAAAGTCAACGGAAAGTCCCCACACTGATGTAAAAATGCAATATGTGTGTGTGTGTGTCAGCTGATGAAGCTGAACGAGGAGTGGGATCACATCTATCACAGCACGAGTGTGGGCCTCCAGCAGCGTGTGGCGGCCCTCGAGGAGGAGAGCAGGGCCCTCAAACAGCTCAACAGCCGACTGCTGCTCAAAGTAGAACATGAGCAGGTATGTAGGCAGAAACACACTCTCAAACTCCTACAGCACCGCTGTTTCAAAGGCCAAGTGTGTATTTTTAGTGTCTCTGCTGTCACTAAACAACTGCAAATATTGTTAGTTTACCTAGCAACACAGTCTGCCAACGGTTGAGCCAACAGTTCTGCTCCACTGGTTGGACATGTTTTTTTTTGTTTGTTTGTTTTTTTTTTGGTATTTTGTGAAGCTGTTTCTTCCTGATCTGAATCTTAAAGGGATAGTTCACCCAGAAATGAAAATTCTGTCATTAATTACTCACCCTCATGTCGTTCCAAACCAGTAAGACGTTCATGTTCAGAAAACAAATAAAGATATTTTTGATGAAATCCGAGAGCTCTCTGACCGGGCATAGACAGCAAGGGTACTATCACAGTCAAGGCACAGAAAGGTAGTGAGGACATTGTTGAAACAGTCATGTAACATCAATGGTTCAACAATAATAACGATTACAATGATTATGAAGCTACAAGAATACTTTTTGTGTACAATGAAAACAAATATGATAACTTTATTAAACAATTTCTTCTCTTTCGTGTCAGTCTTCGACATGCATTCACGAGAGTACCACAGTGCATGCGTGTTGGTCCTGCAGCAACATTCCCATTAGCCAATCAGATTTTTGGTTGTAGTTTTGGTCGATTACGGAATCATGGTTAAAAATGATGCAGAATAAGGTGTTTTTTCTTGGTTATGTAAACGTTAAAGGTACATTCCATTTCATCATTTTGTAAAGATAATGGGAACATACTTTTAAAAGTAGCAACATTTACATGTTTCAGAAGAAACAAATCATTAGCAATGTATAAATAATGTTTCTGTGCTAATGTTTTACTTAGCATTATTAAAGATCAGACAAGACCAAATGTTCTTCCAGTAATATTATTGGAACATTCATGTTTATAAAACATTAGAAGCACAAAAACATTTTTTTTTTCTGAAACTAACATGTAAATTCTTTTTTACTACTTCTTATATTACTGAGAACATTTAAATGTAATGTTCCCATAATGTTTGCACAATAATAAAAATGAATTATTCCATTAACATTTGCGGAAACAAGAAAAAAATTAAAACATATAAAAAATGTTTAAAACATTTAAATTGAACATTCAGAAAACATTCAGTAATAACATTTCCATAACTTAATGTGAACATTAGCAAAGCATTCTGAAAACATACTTTTGTTAGCTGGGATGTTAGGTGTCCTGGTTCTGTGAGCTGGGAAAAGCAATATGTGTGATGAGTCACGGCTCACCTGATTTATTACATCTGGAGCACTTTATATTTGAAGAAAGCCAGAGGATATTGGAGTAATTAGTTCAGATGATTGCTCTGCATGGTCGAGAGGCAGGAATATGAGGCTGTTTTGCAGGATAACACTGATCCCTGATGAAGCTCACATGCTCCAGGACACTAAAGCCCCATAACACAGTGCTAAAGACAGTCGAGGGTGGTTTATGAACAGCTGGATGAGGTCCAGGCCCTGGTGGTCTGCCAATGGACAGATCTCATCTGCAGACGTTTGTTTGGTTGCACTGGTGGTCAGCCAAGTGTTGGTCATTCTAAACCAGGTTAGGATGGCATTTTGTCAATTACAAGTAACTTAATGCTAGAGATTGTGGTTAAATTTCACATACTCTGAGCCTCAGGTTCAGCAAAGGCCATTTTGGCTGTAAAGGGTTAATTTATTCTATATGTGGCTATTTGGGGATTTTAAAAAAAGCACCTGATTATACTGTAAGATCTTCAGAAGTTCTACATAAAACTATCAGAACTTTTAAAGTTAGGTTCCCCTCTAAATTAAATTAGCCATTCAGTCACCATCACATCATTCCAAACTCTTTTGATTTGTCTGTAGAACAAAAACTGATATATTTAGCACAGCGTTCTTGCTGGTCTTTTTCATACAGTGAATGCATAAAGTGACACGCTGACAGGCTCTAAAATGGACAAAAGGCATCTTTATAGTATAATCAAAGTAGTCCATACACATTACATATACATTATTTCACTATATAAACTATATAAATCTTCTGAAGCCACAAAATTTAAGTCATTAAGAATAAGAATCTTCTGATAATCACACTTTTCACATTAAAAAAAAAAAGGATACTTTTAGGATTAATTTTGTCTATTTTTGATATGCATTTGTTGCATAGGAAAAAAAGCAGCATGATATTCCGCTAAACAGCTTTTTTTTTTTTTTTTTGTGGTCCACACAAGTAAAACAGAAAGTCACATGGGGTTAGAATAACCTTTTGGTGACAGAATTTTCTTTGTGCAACTTAAAAATCTTCCAGTTCTACAGTGTTTTGGTTCTAAATGGATCCTTTGTTTGTTTGTTTGTTTGTAAATGTGGCACATCAATTTAGTTTTTTGTACATTTTCATGGAACGCCATGGTCTGACAGATGTTTTGCTGTGAATCGCTCTGATTCAGAAGCAGATCCATGAACAGACACTGAGACTTTTGCATGTTCGTATTTGTGTCTGTAGAACAAGAGGGAATATTATGAACAAACGCTGATGCAGGAGCTGAAGAAAAACCAGCATCTGCAGGAGTATATCAGACTGCTGGAGAGCCGACTGCACCAAACAGATCTTCAGCAGTGGACTAGAGGAACTCAGGTGAGCTTACAGCATCAGATCAGCTGGGTATGCTATGTGACTGTCCTTTAACATGTTTATTGACTTTTTCTCCTTTGGAAGACTCCAGATATTAGTGGCTCCTCAGACTCTCAGCTGGTCCAGGGCCCTTCTAAGCCATCCCTGGACGTACGGTCGACCCCAGGGCTTTCTGCATCTCCGGGCACAAAGTCCAGTCTCAGACTGTCAGGCATGGGAATAGAGACACAGTCTGACCCTGTAAGAGAAGTTCAGGATCTTAAAGAACAGCTGGTGGCGCTGCGGTGTCAGGTGAGCTATCATGTGTTCATAACATTCAGTGTCATTTTGAAAAGAGACTTGTAAATATACCCTGTAAACCCTGACCTTTAGACAAAATAGTGGAATAATGCATATGTGGTATATTTGATAAATCAGGTTTTTATGGCTAATAAAGTATAATATAGAGAATAGATATGTTAATAGATACTTTAGATGCATTCATACAAATTCAGAGACTCAAACTGAGCAAAAATATGCAATTCGATGCAGCTGCTGATATTGTTGTGGCCAAAAAGTAAAATAAAATTCTAATAGCATGTAAATATATAATATAAATATCAGTCATCATCACTCTATGTCTCGAACAATATGTCTTAGTAAGATGATATTTGGATGATCAAAACATATAATATAATGCAATACAATGATGACTTAGAGATGAACAGATAAACATTCCTCAAATAACTGATGATAGATTGAGACTCTAAAAAATGTCTGATGGAGAATCAAGTAAAGCCCAGCTGCTTCAGTCCAGTAAGGGTTCATCTGGAAATATTACTTACAATATCAAAGACATTTTTTTTCTGTTTAAAATCAGTAAAGACAGCATGTGAACAATGAGCTCAAGGTGGATGTTTTTGCATTTTCTTTTTCCTTAAAATAAAAAGTATGAAGACGACAGGAGTGAGCAACAGGTTTTGTCACAGTGATAATTCAGATAATTCATCTTTGCATATAAAATACGACATAATAGGCTTTATAGAGTTAAACATTAAACATCTGTACAGTAGGCAAACTGAAGGTAAAATATTTATATTTGCATTGAATCATTTAGCCGACGCTTTTATCCAAAGCGGCTTACGAATGAAAACAAAGGTTAATTTGGGGGTATAATTTAAGATTAATATAGCCTAAGTAATAGTTTAAGTAATGTTAGTTGCATTTCTTTACCATTATATATATAAATATTATATATATACATTATAGCCCATATATATTTATATATGAAATACATAGCCAATATGCTTCATGGATGTTTTTACTCTGTTTTAATTGTAAATTGTTTGATTTTATCCATGCTCAGACAAAAATCTACGAGGCTGATTATAAAACCGAGCACAAGGACCATGAGCGCATGCTGCAGGAGAATAAGCGTCTGCGGCGCAGAGAGGCAGACATGCGTCAACAGATGGCGCTGCTGCAGGAGCAGGTGAGCACCGGGGAGCACTCCAACACACTCAACACTAACACACCGATACACCACCAGGTGGCACATGTTACTAGCTAATCACTGTTTCCTATCAAACACCGTCATCTCCCTCTGTTTGGAAGTTCATTCCTCTAAACTGTGTACTAACACTTTATTTTGATAGTCCAATTAAGACATTTTACTAATTATAATTAACTCATCAACTCCATGTCAGCTAGCAGTTATTAGAGTATTAGTAGACTGCCTAACTAATATCTGCTAAAACATTATTATGATGGTACGTAAAGGGACAGTTCTCCCAAAAATTTAAATCCTGTCATCATTTACTCAGCCTTAAGTTGTTTCAACCCTTTATATGTTTATTTCTTCTGCTGAACACAAAAGAAGATTTTTTTAAAAGAAAAGAAAAGAAAAGAAAAGAAAAGAAAAGAAAAGAAAAGAAAAGAAAAGAAAAGCTGATGGTCCCCATTGACTTCCATGGTATTTTTTTTTCTTTCTTTCTTTCTTTTTTCCCCATACTATGGAATTCAGTGGGAACAATCAACTGTTCAATCAACCCATATTCTTCAAAATATCTTCTTTTGTGTTCAATGGAAAAAAAAAAACAGGTTTGGAATAACCTGAGGGTGAGTAAATGATGACAGAATTTTCATTGTTGGGTGAATTAACAATATGGAGTAACTTTGTTATACATGTAAAACATGTCAACAAACCCTAACCTTACAGTCTAGTACTCTATGAGAGTAAGTTGGCATGTAGTTGCAAAGTTACTTTTAGTAGAGTGTATAAAGTGGGCTATGACTGACCAATGGCAGAGAGCAGTACCCCCTGAGCTAATGCAAAGAATATTAAACACAGAAGCAGAATATTGAAAAGTTCATGAAAAAGTTCAAAGAACTGAACCATTTACAGTGTTTCTATGAGGAAATGAATCTCTTGTTTATCATTATGTTGTCACCTGTTTATGTCACTGCAGGTCACGCTCTTCTGATTTCCATGTCAAAGATTTCCATTGTATTTAAAAATCTTATAGCAAAAGGAAATGAGGTTTGATGGTTTCCAGTGAAACCAATTGTGATGCCATGCAGTTGTGACGTTGAGTATGCCATGAGAGATAATCAGTGATGGGTGCAATGCATTACTTAATAATTAATCCCTGTGATTTAATTATGTTTCCTTGAAAGAGTAAAGTACGGGAATACAGTTTGTCTGTAACGTAGTTTGTTTCTTCTGATGTAAAACAAACGTTGATTTAACACGAAAATGTAATTTCTATTAATGTATCCCTCTCCCTTTCTTTGGTCAGTTCAAAAATAATTTATATAATTTTATATTATTTAAATAAAAGATCAGTTACATGTCTGGTACTGTTCAAGCAGTCGAGTTTGATCTGTGAATTAAAAAATAATTAGTAATAAGTAATGCAGTGCTTTTAAACAGAGCAGTTAGTACAGTAATATAATTATACTTTTGAAGACGTAATTAGTAGCTAGTAATTAATTTTTAGAGTATGTTACCCAAAACTGGAGATGATGCATCTTACACACTAAAATAGACTGTGTTTCACATGAAAACTGATGATTATCTTGTCTTATCTTCTCTTTCTGTTTTTATTTACTGACAACCGGATGTGCACATTAATATTAATTTATTTGCCATTTCATTTCTATATCATTAGAGTCTAATATTGCAAAAACAGAAAAGGTATCAACTGCACATATACACCATCAAAGGCATTGTCAGACAGATATCTTATATGTTTTAAATGATGTCATCTTGTTTGTTTTCTCAGCTGAAGGTGTACGAGGATGATTTCCAGAAGGAGCGCTCAGACAAACGCATTCTCCAGAGACTCCTGATGAAAAAATCTCCAGCCGAGAAAGACCCTGTTCTGGTGCATCGCTGCAACAACGAGCAGGACCGGCCCAGATCAGACAGGAGGAAGCCCAGAGAAGAGCAGCGTGGCGGATACGTCTGTCCCAAACACTGTGAGCATCACGGCCATCTGGACTTCCCCTGAAACACATCACCTTAAACAAATCCACACAAGCTACTTTGTATCTTTAACAATTCCAAAGTTCCTTTGTAACTGCTTTATTTATATGAGGTTCTTATTTTTTATTGTATTGTTCTTTCATATTTTTGAAAGGACTGTGTTTGTACAATGACTGTGTGAAAACTGTGCACTTTTGTGTCGCCTCAGTGTAAATAAATCTGAACCACTTCACTGACTGAAAACATGAAACTCAAACAAGGAGTATTTACCAGAGTAAATACTGTAACATTTATAAGCCGATTTATTTTGACTTGTTAATATATCAACTGACTTTATGGCAATATATTAACTGGCTTATTGCAGAAAAACAGTACACCTTATAAAGAAACGATTTAAAAAGTTTCTGAACCTTTGACAACAAGGAAGCCCATGGCCATTGGAATTCCCTATATTGAGCTCATGCCTTATGACTAAAGTTCATCTCTGATTGTGTGCTTTCACTGTACATAGCCCATGTTAAATAGGTCAGGTTTTATTGTATTATTATAACACATCGGATTTGTCCTTTTTTTTATTATTGTTTTAATAAAACTGCATTACCAAAGTAGATGTCTGTCACCTAAATGCTTAACCATCCAAATTCTTTGATTATGATTTGATTACAAGAAATTGCTATAAACTCTATTTCTCTATTATCTGCTTTAGATATAACACAAAAAAACTAAATATGTCGAAAACACATGTTTAATATATTAATGATCACATTATTATTGCAGGAATTTTATTATTGCAAAACAAACAAACAAAAAATATCTTAATATTGAAAAAAAAACGCCTTTAAGTTTGTCCAAATGAAGTCCTTAGCCATGCATATAACTAGCCAAAAATTACGTTTTGATATATTTACGGTAGGAAATTTACTGAATATATTCATGGAACATGATCTTTTCTTAATATATAGTCATTTTTGGCACAAAAGAAAAATCAACAATTTTGAATTGAAGAATTCTGCTACAAATTTACCTGTGCTACTTATGGCTGATTTTTTGCTCCAGGGTCACAAATGTCTTTATAAACAGAAATATGACTGAACATAAGTTGAACATAATTTTGGCAGAAAAAAAAAAAAATGAATAATGCTATAAAAGTCAACACCTAAATAGAATAGTAGTTGAAATATTTTAAACAATATATAGAAATCTTTAGAAATAGGAAGTATTTGAAATATTTTATTTTAATAATTAAGCCATTATTTTGTTGACCTTTAGACACTTTTCACAGATTTGAATAGATAGTAGCTAAATAAATAGTGTAATAGGTAGCAAGTACCTACTGTATGGTTCGGGTAAATGTTCATATATGAATAAATGATTCTGCTTTATCATCAGGTGACAATGTAGATCACATTCATCACATACCGAGAGTGACAAAAATAGCATTGTGTTCTTGAGTATTATCCAGTTACAGATAAACACAAAGAACCTTACTCACAAAAGGAAAGGCTCCTTTATGACTCCCTAAAAATTCCAGCATCATTGGCTGACTAACTCAGCATATTGCAACATAATTTGGCATACTTACACACCCTATAATGTATGATAGGGTGGTTCAAATATTTTTTTTGTTTTTTTTCCTGGAGACTAAAATATTAAGTGTGCCATGATGTCATTTTGGAGGAGGAGCCTAATTCACAACTTATTGTATATAAACACAGTTTGACAGTGAAGAGCAAGACATCTCAGGACGAAACAGCCTGAAGAGCAAAGAACAGGTATTGGCTGAATTAAATATGATTCAGTTTCCATACTTTCCTTGATAGATTTATAATTGTTTTATACTGTGCTTTCAACTTTGTCTACAGCTTGGACCTAGACTCAGCACTATAGGAAATCAGCATCTTTCTGACTCACGTGAGTGTTTTTAGCTCTCTGCATACACTCTGTGAACTTTTAATGAAAATAAGTCTACTAAATAGATGGTAAGGCCTGAGTATGCATTCTAGCTGCCAGTATTTAACAGATCTGCTAACTGATGCTCACCTCCACCCTCATGTGCTTAAGAGTAGCATGTTCTTCCCATTTAATTGCTCATGGACCATTGCCTCCAGACACTATAGCACTCTGTTCCTGCATAAACAACCCAGAATAAATGTGCCATGAATAAGTAGGGAGGAGTAGAGCCAAAACAAGGAGGTTTTCAGAGGTCGAAAATGGAAATGACTGAACGTGGATGCACAGTTTTGTTTCCCATTTTTCTGACCAGGTTATAAAAACAGGTTTTCTTTCCCTGTGTAGTCTGCACAGCTGAGCTTTAGCCCTTGAGAAGCAAACGAAGCAAGAGACGACGTTCTCAGCACATCTCCAGAAGACAAGAGGAAGTTTCACTGCATTTTCAGACATGAAGAGAGACGCAGCTAAGGCCTTGTACGAGCAGCAGGGGTACATGTCGGCCATTCCCATCCTGAGTCCTGAAGAGCTGCAGCAGGCCCGGGACGCCTTCGCTGACCTGGAGAGAAAACATGGTGAGCTTCAGTGCTCAGTGAGCTTTTCCTGGGCCACAAAACCAGTCATAAGGGTCAATATTTTAAAATTGAGAAAGGTGAATAACTAAGCTTTCCGCTGATGTATGGTTTGTTAGGAGGACAATATTTGGCCGAGATACAATTATTTGAAAATCGGGAATCTGAGGGAGCAAAAAAATCTAAATATTGAGAAAAATCGCCTTTAAGGTTGTCCAAATGAAGTCTTCAGCAATGCATATTACTAATCAAAATTAATTGTTTTATATATATATATTTATATAAGGAAATTTACAAAACAATCTTCATGGAACATGATCTTATCTTAATATCCTAATGATTTTTGGCATAAAAGAAAAATGGATAATTTTGTCATATACAATGTATTGTTGGATATTGCTACAAATATACCCCAGCGAC
Organism: Cyprinus carpio; assembly: GCF_018340385.1. Lineage (NCBI taxonomy): Eukaryota > Metazoa > Chordata > Actinopteri > Cypriniformes > Cyprinidae > Cyprinus > Cyprinus carpio. The sequence continues at coordinate 5,936,018 of NC_056610.1, read as the reverse complement.
TTATGACTGCTTTTGTGCTCCAGGGTCACATATAAGCCTTTGAATTGAGGTTTGGACTTAAATTAATCTAAGTATTCCTCAACAGGTGAAGATTACACCGCTTACAGCCTTCATAATGTCCACAAGGAGTATGACTGGGTGATGGGCCTCGCCAAGCACCCTAAGCTTCTGGAGGCGGTCACAGCGGTTCTGGGGCCAGACGTCATCCTGCTGGACTCCAGATTCATTTGTAAATATCCAATAAGCAAAATGCAAAAAAGCAACGGCGTCATCCAACCGAACAACACCTGTGATAAGGAAAAGGATGGCATTGAGAAGCCAGAGGCGATGCCGTTTGTGGCCTGGCACCAGGATATGAAGTAAGCACAATTCCACAGAAGGAAATTAAAAACGCTGTTTTGGGTTTCTGTTGGCTTAGATATCCATCCCGAGTGTTCAGTAATCATCATATGTTGGTTTCCAGGTACTGGGGCTTTGATGGAGGTCCCGTTCTGTCCGTCTGGCTCGCTCTGGATGACTCACTTGAGGACAATGGAGCACTGCAGGTTATTCCAGGTATGAACACCGTCTCTGTTTGCAAGATGGATCGTGTCACTTTGTCTGGTTTGTAATGTGTCTAAACTTATTTCCCAACAGGAAGCCACCACTCTGGACTTCTGCCCCATTACCAGTCAAAACGAGCTGGCAACATGCTAAGCGTCAATCAGGAGATCCCAGAGGAGCTGGTGGAGACGGAGAAGGCCATCTTATGTCCCCTTCAAGCTGGTCAGATGTCTGTGAGTATGAATACTTGCCATGACAGTCTGAAAAAATAACACACTTCCAGTCAAAACTATGGAACAAATCAAAATGAGCTTATATCTGAGTTTAATTTAAGTTTGCTTCTGGATTCAGATCCATGACGGACTTCTGGTTCATGCCAGCGATCCCAACACATCCAATAGGAGGCGCTGTGGCTATGTGATCCGATATGTCCCTACATGCACTTATCCAATCCAGGTAAACATCTCTCTCAGTTTGCATTTCACATAGACATATATCCAGATGTTTAGCTGGAAAAAGCATATAAATATGTGTGTGTTTTGCTGACAGGACCCTGAGCGTCCCAGGACTTTCCCTGCCACGGTGCTGGTCAGCGGTGTTGACAAATACAACCATTTCTCCAAAACCTCCAGTCTGTGACCGGCTTATAATGACCTCTTTATTTAAGACATGGGTGCTTTGGCTTTATGAACTCATTAAACTCTAACAATGTGTGTGTCAAATGAAACAGCGTTTTCAGCCGTTCTACCTGTTTTTCTTATTATTTAGCATTACTTGTGAAAATTTTAAAGTATATATTTATATTTATATGTCATATATTTGTTTTTAATTTAAAATCTGGGTATGTATCTTTCAGGGTTTTCAGGTGATTCATGTATTATAGGATTTTGAACTGTATGTGTCCTTTGACTGTCACTTTCTGAATATGGAACTGATCTGAAATACTCAATAAATTGTTCAATATTACCTCTGGATGTTTAAGTCATTTGCAACAACAACACCACATAATGCAATCCACCGAGAGCAGCACAAATGAGCATCTATTGCAGAAAGGTCCAGCGCAATACGGGTTAAGACATGCTTTTCCTGAGCTTTAAGTAGTGTTGCAAATATTACTAAACTCATTACCACAAACCTTAGTAAATCACATTGTTTGACTCATTTAAATCCTCTCCTCCCATAAATGTTGAAAGGGAAACTCCTGCAAATGCCACAAAAACAACTGTCCATGCTTTTTTTAGCTGTATTTTTTTAAAACTGTATGTCTTTAATAAATCCTGAGAGTAGTTTTTTTTTTTTTTTCGTGAAGAAAAAATCATCACATTTCTGCAACTGTCCAAAGAAGGTAAATATGACAGTGAAAAGAAACAAAAGTGGCAAAGGCTTAGCTGCGGTGTTGATTAGTTGATTCAATGATTGTGCACTGTAAAGAGATTTTAAAAGCACACAATGACCAACATCTCACTGAAAATAAATATTGCCTACTATTTATGTTTTTACTAGATACGTAAAGCTTTCCCTGTGGCAATAATATTTAATGTAATGATGTAATTGATTTTGTTTATAATAACAAAATATTTATCCTGTTTAAAGTATATATAGATATTTATAAAGAAAACCAGGAATCATGTGTTTTCAACCCTCGTCTCTAAACATGACTTCATTCTAACGTCCACTTTTCATGTACATTTCAAGGTCACTGCATAGTCCTATTTTAAGTTATCATAACAGGATTAATATATATATATATATATATATATATATATATATATACAAGGATGCATTAAACTGATTAAATGTGGTTCTGAAGCACAGTATAAAAAACTTAAATGAGATTTTTGAAAAAGAACTGATCAAAGTTAGAGAACACTTGCAGATTCCTCCAAGTTATTGGTGTTAATCTGGCACCTGGTGCTAATTTTCTTAATTATATGACAAACCCTGTTTAACTGGCAGCATTCCTCTAATTATAACTGTGATTGTAAGGTGGCGGGCTGCTCTAAGGTGACTGAAAGCCTGTGACAGGAGACAGTCCAGATGAAGTCCAAAGAGACGACCGTTTTGGCCAATGCAAGAGAAGTTGGTCACTCCAGATCTGTGATTTCTTGAATATTGCAGCTTTACAATGAGAATAATTAATTCAAGTTCCCCAAAAAGTCTGGTCGTCCACGTAAGACAAATGCATGAGAAGACAGGAGACTCTCAATGGGGAATCGGTTCAACGCCGCAGCTGGAATTGCTCACCAGTTCAGTGCTGGACTAGGTAAGGATCTGTCTCAGCACATTTAAAAGAAGTCGGACTGAAAGCGCACTCTGCAGTGACCAAACCTCTCATCAACAGAAAGAATCAAAAGGCTAAGATCAGGCCTTTGCTGAGGAGCATGTTGTGTGGAGAGAGGAGAACTGGTCAAAAGTTCACTTAATGGTGAAAGCAAGTTTAATATCAAACTGGGGAAAGCCCACGTGCATAAATAAGTCAGTGAGTAAGTGTTATGGTTTAGAGGATGTTTTCTGCAGCAGTAGTTGGGCATCTTATACAGCTACATGGCAGAGTGCATGCAAATCTTTATCAGAAACTTCTTCAGCAACATGCGGTTTGCAATACTGCAAAACAGGTAAAGCAGTTCCTTGAAGCTAAGAATACTGAAATAATGAAATGGCTGGATCAGAGTAGTGATGTTAAAATGTTTTGAGATTTCTGTTAAATTTTTGGTTGGTGGTCTTTAACATTTTAACCCTCTACAGTCACCGATCTATGGAAGAGACTGGAAGAAGAGAAGATCACACTAGCACAGTGTGAGAAACTAGTGATGTCCTGCAGCCGCAGATGTGCTGAAGTCATTCAAAGCAAGGTGTGTGTGTGTGTGTGTATATATATATATATATATATATATATATATATATATAGTAAAACTAAAAATTATTCAGGCATCAGATATAATTTTTGATTCTTGTATATATATATATTAAATTTAATTTTTATGGAAATGAAATCCACTTTAGTGTTGCCAGTATTTGGGCGTGTAAGTTGCCAATCTTAATGAAAAACCAAATAACAATAAAAGTTAAAATACTTATTGTAAAATAATTGAGATTGTCTATAATGGTGTGAACACACATTAACACATCAATGAACAACGAAATGTTTAAAATCTGTTCAGTTTTATTGATAATGGACTACCACAAAAATACAAACACTAACAGTATGTTGCCCTGTTTTACGGAAAATGAACTGGTATCCTTGGTTTTGTGATGGTTTTTTTTTTTTTTTCTGCGTTTAAATGACAACATAATTCATTTATAAATACATATACATATCTGTTGATGTAATAATATTCAGACATTGAAATGACAAAGTTAGGCTAGTTTGAGAACTTCTTTGATCATGACACCCAGACCATCAAAGATCTCATGGATGGCAGTGTTGCACATGAATGCACTCGTTGTCACCAGTTTGTTCTTGGCATCGATGTGCACCTCACCCACATTCTTGTTCAAGTGTTTGCAGCCCAGTTCAGCCATGGTTATAGCCACTTGAGCGTACGGCCACCTGCAAGCGCAAGAAAGACAACACTGAGTTCAGAACCAAAGCACCTCGTAACTAGTAACATCATCAGAGCCCAGTTTTAATGACTCTACTGCAAAAACCTGCCCAGACTCACTTCTCACACTCCGAGTCGTGGCCGACGGTCAGCTCACACCCGGGAATAGCTTTGGCTGCCAGGACAGGAGAGATGCAGCACATGCCCATGGGTTTCTTGGCCTGATGGAAAGCTTTAATGACCTTCTCAACCTCAGGTTTTATTGAGAAATCCTTGCCTTTGGAGGCCCAGTCGCTCAGGTTTTTAGCCACTCCAAAACCACCTGTACGGCACATTAAGAGTTAATTTACTTTTGAAGAGATAATGAAGAAGGAAATCTAAATTTCCTTGATATTTTAACATATAAGATGTTACTATGCTATTAATTAAAGTTTCAGTCTTTCAGTTCAAAACTCAAAACTTCCTTGTTATTCCAAAAACAACTTTTACTGACACGGCCGGTTGCATAAAAGGCACAGACTAGTCTTACAAGTTAGGTTTTTTTTTTTTTTTTTTTTTTTTTTTTTTTTTTTTTAACGTTACATAAAAAATGTAGACTGATCTAGCTTGGAACCAAAATAAAAAAAATAAAAAAAGACTCCTTAATGCTGCACAATGGTTTATTGCTCTTTATGTGTCAACAAATCAAGCCAGTGACTAAAGAGTTTACACTGTTCCTGTTAGGCCCTAGAGAATCATGAACCCTATTGTTATAATTAACACTTTTTATGATTAAGCAGTCTTGGAAGCTGTAATAATATAAATTTAGTCAAAAAGGTTTCACATGTATTTCCTATTTCATATGCTACCCAATCACTGAAGTAGGTGTTTACAAATTTTTAAAAATAGACCCGCACAGAAATAAATAAATAAAATAAAATGGCCTTTCATTTCTAAATTATGACAGTTTTTAAGTAAATAAATAAATAATAACAAGTGCACCTTACATTATAAAAGTGGATGCCAGGTTATTTTCACTGAATTTAAACACTTATCAAGGACGTTAATTGAAATGATAATAATGATATAATGAAGCAGCAGACGTCAAAACTGCAGCACGCACTTATAATAACAGAACGTAATCGTACATTCATTTCTCGTTTATATATTTCTCTCTCGTGCTGTGGGCGGGTCTTTGCCGCAGCTGTCTGATCACCTGGAATGATGAGCGCATCAAAGGCGCCGACGTCCAGCTTGTCCAGGTCTGTGACGTCACCCCGGGCGATGCGCGCGCTCTCCTGCAGCACGTTCCTCGTGTCCGTCCCGGGCTTGCCTTCACAGTGGTTCACCACATGCATCATCTCAACATCAGGCGCAAACATCTGGACCTGCAAAGCCACGTCAGCTGCATGCGTTATTTCAAGGTTTAAACAAAACCCAGATTTTCAGAGTGTTCTTTTTCAAAAAACCCTTTTAAGCTTTGTGTTGCTTTATTTGTGTGCATTACCTTGGCACCTGCTCGGCTGAGGTGCACCATCACAGCAGACGCCTCGTGAACCTCTGTGCCGTCATACACGCCGCAGCCGGACAGAATCACCGCCACGCGCTTTGCCATGCCTGCTGCTGCTATGTATTTGCTCTTGTTGGTTGAAGCTGATATACACACACACACACACACACACACACACACACACACACACACACACACACACACACACACACAGACAGAGAGAGAGAGAGACAGAGAAATGAACTAATAATGCTAATAATGCACATATTCATTCGAACAGTAAGTGACTCTTCTTGGCACTGAAAAAAGATATGGCAAGTAGGCAACAGGTGGCAAACACTTACAATGGCAGAATTTAATATTTACATAACACTCGCGCCCTAGAGATCTTGCCCGGGTGACACAAGATCAGTTTCCACGGAGTTAACGCAAACAAGCATTAAACAGAAACTGGATTCAGGAAATGCTTCGTTAAGATATTACAAAATGTTGATTAACATTCGCCGAAGCTGCTTTCACGGGCTGCTACTAAATATTGATTCACATTTTGAAGTAACATTAAACAACAACTTAGAAATACATTTTAAGATTCATTTTAAAATTAACTTAAGAAATATCAGAACTTTGATATAGAAAATAGCCTACCTACTGTTAAAATAAACGATGTTTCGATGTCCAACAATCTTAAAGTTTTCATTAAATCTAGAATTGCATTTGTTTAAAGCAGTGCAGCAGCCTACCTTGTTAGAGAGTTGAGTTGAGTTGAGTTGAGTTGAGCAGTGAAGTGTGCTTCTTCCTGAGTGTTTCTCTCACCACGCACTTGAGTGCTGCTTATATTGGGGCTGGACAGTCCCTCCCACGATGGCTTGTTCCTGGAAGGAAAATTAAACTATAGGCCTATTGTCTCTGTGCTTAGTCACACCTCAGTTTCTTTGAGCTCACCTGCATGTGTTTATATTGGTGCCATATTAACCGCACTGTAATGAAGCTGAAGATAAGCTTCATGTGAATGAAAGAGGGCACTGTGGAGAACTCTAGAGTATATTAGGTTACAAACTTTAGCAGCCTATGTATCTTTATTTGATAAGCAAGTATCAAAGCAAATGCATAAATGCAGCACAATATATATATATATATATATTTTTTTTTTTTGTAAGTCAGTTCTCCTCAGGTGTCCTCGTAGAGTATCCGCAGGTGTAGTATTTCACACTAATTATGAACATATCCCATTACCTTCTGACAGCCACAGTTTCATAATACTTATCTTAATTTTGAGCTCTGTATTTATTGTTTCATTAATTAATTTGAAATTAATGTATAATAATTAATGTAACTCTAAATGTAAAATGTTTTTGAAAATCCACAATTTATGTACATAAAAATTACGTTTCAATTTATTAAACAAAAAGTAGGCTAAAATAAGTTATATAATATTAACTTAGGAGCAAAGGTTTGAATATATACAAGTTATATAGTTGAATTAATTTTGTTTTGTATTAGAAGGATATTAGTAATTTTCCAGCAGTGGTATAAAGGATGAGGAAACTCCAGGACAAGAGGAAATAAAGGGCTTTTGTGAGCGCATGTCTGACGTAGCGGCGCATGACGTCACGGGTGTGTATAAAGCCGCGCGCGTGTGAGAAGAGCGCATCTGACTGAGGATGGCGGAGTCTGAATCACTGCACTTATCCATCGGAGTCCTGGGCATTTCTGGGGGTAGGTGGCAGAAAACAGAAGAAGAAGAAGAAGAGATATTTTAGAAATTATTTATTAGCGAGTATTTAAGTTATAATCGCAGTTATTTACCTCGAATGTTTAATAAATAAATAAAAATAAAACTTTTCGCAAGAAATGTCCAAATGAAAAAATATTTGCATTACGAACTGTTGTTATTCTAAATGTTTATTAATAGGCTAATTATAATAGTCATTCTTGTGAGTTGAATTCTGTTTAATATTTGGCTTATTATTTACGTATTATTTATTATTTCGCTAACGCCAGTAGAGGGCAAAATTAACGTGTGTACTGTACTTTAACTACACCGCTGATGTGAAAACAGATAAGATGTAAATCTTCATTGATTCTGTTCATCTCTGGTAATCCTTTTCCCCCTTAAAAATATCATAGGGTAATAATAATAATAATAATAATAATAATAATAATAATAATAATAATGTCTTGTGAATAGGTTCTTTGTTGCTTCTGGTGAACAACTATGCGAGCTCTCCAGACGAACCTGTGATCACAAACACAGCTTTAGGAGTTCTGCTCCTCATATTCGCTGCTCTGCTGGCTTATTCAGGTATGTGTTACACAATATTAGACTACAAAACAGATGTAATGTACTGCACACAGAAATGCAAATCACATTTGCATCACTGATTTTTAAAGTTTTGTGTGTGTGTGTGTGTGTGTGTGTGTGTGTGTTTATAGTCTGTGTTGTTTTAGTTTTAGTGTCAAATGGAGAAACTGAAAAAAAAAAAGAACTATTTTTTATTATTTGGTTAATTCAACAACTAGTGTCACTATATCCAGATTGAAATATTACAAATGTAGTACATGTAGACTTGAATCTCAAAGTAAATTATTTGAAGATTGATTTTTTAAGAAAAACATCAACAGTGTGGCACTGTGACACTATCAAAACGTTGTTTTTGAGCACTCTGACATGACAACATTGGCTCTTTTAAATGTCATGGGTTTGGAACCGAGCTATTTGTTTGTCTGACTAATTGGAAAAAAGGGACTTTTGTTAAGAGTGTTTTTTTTTTCTGTACAGAAATTACACATTTCAGCTTTAAACTCTTTTTATGCAGTCTGACTTTGAATACATAAATCATCCCATGTAAAACTTTCCCTCTTTGTCCTTCATTCTTCATCTCACTGTCCTTTATCCAGGTGTTCGACGCAGCCAGTCCCACAATGTACTCTTTGGTAGTCTGTGTCTGACAGTGTCAGCCCTATGGTGCGGTTCGGGTTTAGTGCACATACTTGCAGGTGAAAACATAATAAATAGCAGCAGAGGGCTGAGAGACGCCATGGTGCCAGGCCTTGCAGCTTTCACTCTGGCACTGCTTGCCATCTGCATCGTGGCTATTTTATGTCACGAGGTTGTCCTCTCATTCATCGCCCTGAGCATATGTCTCGCGTGCGCCCACCAGATTGCAGGTCTGGCAGACTCGGCCTTCGGACAGGCAGCCACCGCTGTCTGCTACCTCATGGTCTGTTTTGTGGGCGCTTACTTCGGAAGTGGCCGTTTGTTATCGTACATCACGCAGAGAAAGATTCAGCTCCCCGGAACATTCAACAAAGATAGCGTGAAACCAATACAAATTCAAGAGGTTAATGATATTGTGACAGTCGGAGTGATCATGAACTTGTTGTCAGCTAGTGTGCTAGCTTGTCCTCTGCTCGGTGTTGTCCCTAAGCTCTTCTCTGGCCATGTGCCCTGGCTGTGGACCGCTGGCGTCTTCCAGCTGGGTGTGTGTGTTAAGAGCTACAGATCTATGGACACCCTGGCAGCCACTTTCTATGGCTTCACATCCATCCTGCGGTTCACTGAAGGGTATACCGCGCTAGTGGTTCACTTCACAAACCAAGTGCCCTATTCCCCAGTGCCATTCCCAGTTGTATTCTCAGTGTTGTTTTTCATCCTGGCCTTGTTTAACTTGCAGGGTGGGTTTGTGAACACCATCTACCAGCTGTTTTTTGTGGCATACTGTATAGCAATTGCATCCGAGCCCCAAAGCTTCTTTCAGAGGGGAACACAAGGCGTACAGGCCGCCATATTCGTTGCCTCCGCTTTTGTGCTCTTTATAACCCTTTATAACATGGCTTCCTCAAACAAGATACCTACAGGTGCAGGCTTCCTTAAGAACCTGTTGGCCCGCAGTAATAGATTTGTCTTGCAAACCAATAGCAAAGATCTACACGCTCCATATCTGGGCTACTCTAAATATGCTGATGCCGAGGTGTTGGGCCACGGCTGCAGTGTCCTGGCCGCATTTTCAATCACAGCCTCGCTTTCTAGTGGAAACCCCTTGGCTATTCTGATCCTGCCTTGGGCGGTGGTCTCCGGTGGTGTGCTGCACCTGATATGTGGCTCTGTTGCCTTCGCTCGAGGAAAGACCCTAGAAAGTTCGACTTTCATCCTTTACGGTATCATGTGGACAGTGTGGGGACTGACGCGCTTCGGAGGCCTCTATGGAGATGTGCGTGGCCTACACCTAGCTGTGGGAATCATCAGTTTCATGCTCTTCAATGTGTTAGTGACAGCAGGGGCCCTGTTTCTCAACAAGGCTTGGTTCATCTACACCTTTACCTTCCAACTCATCCTCATTAGCTTCTTACTGGATGCAGTAGGCGCGCTGCCCTACGGCTACGATATCGGCGTGACCATTATCCTCGGGCTGGTCAGCTTCTACATGTTCCTGGCCAGCATTTTCAACTGCACCTTTAAAAGCCCACAAATGCCTTTCGGCGATCCTTTCATCAAGTTGAGTGGCTTTGGAGGAGGCAAAGACAGCTGCCCTCACCTTCCAGCCAGGAAGTCCTCATCCGTTCAGCAAATTGCAGGTGAGCCACTTAAGTAAAATTTGGGAAAAGTTATTGGTGTATTCATGAATGCTTGTGTGTCTATACCAACATACTTTCCTTTCTTTTATGACAGAGATCATGAAGAACGGGGGCATATGTGGAATGCCCACAGACACCGTCTATGTGCTTGTGGCAGCTTGCAATCGTCCACAGGCTGTTGAAAAGGCATATAAGTCAGTTACCTTCCCCACTTCTATTTCAAGTCGGTAACACTTAAGTTTAAGGACCAGCTCTCACTATTAACTAGTTGCTAATTATCATGCATATTACTTGCACATTTGCTGTATATAAATACTTATAAAGCACATATTAAAAGCCCATTCTTCATGACCATATTTTAGATGCCTTAATCATACCTAAAATGTGAGTACTAATACTATCTATTAGTAAGCAGTAATTAAGAGTTTATTGATGAAACAGTCATAGTTAATAGTTAGCTTGGTCCTCAAACAAAAGTGTGACCGAAAAGTCTTTGGTTTCTGCTCCACCAGTGTCTCCTAACCATGCAATCACACCTTAATAGGGTAAAGAAACAGGCGAAAGAACGACCCATGTCCTTATGGATTTCGTCTATAAAGCAGTTGGAGCCAGTCAGGGACCAGATCAGCCCTCTCCTTTGGGACTTTATGGAAGCTGCTTGGCCGTCTTCCATTAGCTTAGTCATAGCTAGAGGTGGGTAATGTGGTATTCACATTGTACTTGACATGTGTACCACATTTTGTCAAATTTAACCCAGACTTCTCCATTTATTTGTAGCTCCATGGATGGAATTCTTTGGATTGGGCGACTCATCCAAATACATTGGCACACCGCAGAGCATAGCCATAAGAAACCCAGACTGCACTGTTGCTACACACCTCATTAATGCAGTATGTGTTGTCATATTTGCTAAAAAAAAAAAAAAAAAAAAAAAAAAGCTGTTTATCGTAGACCTTTACTGTATAAACCATGCATATCTGTTTGACTAGGTGGGTCCCATTGCGGTCACCTCTGCTAATCCCACCGGTGAGGCAGATACTACCCATCATAACCAAGTTTATGCCAAACTTGGTGACAAGGTACAGAGATGGTTCATTTGTTTGAAGATTCATAGGTATTACCTATTGGGGGAATTAAATCTCATTGGCGTATATCGTGCAGGTAGATGGGGTGCTTTGTGATGGACCGTCTCCAGAGAATATCGCCTCCACAGTGGTAGACTGCACCAAAATTGAGAATGGCCAGATTGGGTTTTTCCGTGTCGGGCTCATTCCTAAATCTAAGGTAACTAGCACACATGTCCTATTATTCAAAAACGTATGCAGCTGTCTGAAGTTCACAGCGAATCTGTTTTGTTGTGATTTTCTCAAGGTTCTTCAGATCTTCGAGGGCATTCAGAAGAAGCACATGCATGGTCAGATGAATGCAGCTTTTGAGACAGATGTCGCAGATCCTCACAGGCATCTCACAGTCTCTCAGACAAACTTGTCAGAGACTCAGACAGACTCTGGAATTAGTCAAAATTCCCCTGCCAACTCCCAGAGCTCTCTGGATCTCAGCCAACATGAGGAGGAGGAGGAGGAGGACGAGTCTTTATAGACACTGCCAAACACTGAATGTGTTTCAACTGTAATTGTTCAACATGTACTGTACAGACTTTTAGTGAGTTAACATCAGATGTTTTGGACAAATGGGCCAGGAAACAAAGACATTACAATTATATGAATGAATAAAGATGGTAATAGGCAAATTATATTGCAAATAGGCAATATTAATGTGTTGTTAATCATTTTTACCATATGAGTGCGGTTATCATTATCTTACTAGTAATTGTAAACCCTTTTCTACTTATTTATTAATTTTAAGAAATTTTACAATGTAACATTGTGTATATTCTTAATTTGTCAATGTGTTGTTTTATATTTGTAATATACTGTAGACTTGTATAAAATACTGAAAGTTAAATAAATATGGTGTCCATAGACCCGCAGTCCTGCAGAGAATGGTAAAAACCAATGCCTGAAAACCTGTCATATATACAGCATTAGGGTTAAGCACTGAAAGTGTGTAACATTGATTGTTTTTCTGGCTGAGTCAATAACAGCCATGGTAAAATGCTGGGGTGGGATGGGTCTGAAAAGTTCTGGGGCCAAGGTTAGGGTGCCCCCTCGAACCCTCTAGTGCCACCAAGTGCTCGAATTTGACCTTTTCTTCTGATTTTAACTTTCAAATGCTTAGCTCTAGAAACAAATTGTGTCCAATCTTAACCAATATTGGATCTTCAGATCAAGCCATGTAAACTTTTCATGTATTGTTATCTGTTTGGGCCTACTGATCCAAAATTTGGTAGGAATCAGTGTGAATTTCAGTGAAAAAAATCAATAATAAAATTGTCAGTAATTTGGCAATGACTCAAGATTACCTGAATATTTTTAGGACAAATATAATGTAAGATGGGGAAAGATGCCCCCCTTAGTGCATGTACTTTGAACATATTTTAGATGTGCAGGATGGTGAAGGATCAGCCAGTGAGTTAATAATAGAAACAACACAAAAATGTCATCATTAAATTGTAAGGCTTTCTTAATATATCATTAAAATACTGGGGTGTGATGGCCTTCTACTTCATTAATATTAACAGATTTTTTTCAAAGTGTCATTAATAGAAACATTTAAAATCTTATTTTGTCTTATTATATTTTATTGTAAATTTTAAAATGTCTTAAAATCATGAGTCTTTCTAACATTGCCAACTCCTGAAAATAAAATGTTTAATGACAAAAACCTCAGGCAGGAAGTGAGGTTGTAGATTGATTACACTTTGGGGTTAAAATTAATAACTTGACACCTTGACAAACTGCAATGTCACTTACCAAACTGGCAGCTTAAAGTTAAACAGTGAGTGGCATGAAGCTACTTCAAATGTCTTGAAAACACATTGTTATAAACCGGTTTGCATGTTATTTCAACCATGGACAGAAGACTTTAATCTGGCTTTATTTAGGCTGCATTTCTGGAAGGAAATAGTTTTATATTTAATTTACTTTCATGGGTTTCTGATTGTTGTCTTCAAGATTCTCTCTAGCATTCATTCAATTCTTCCCAACATTGGGTCAGATTGTGTTCAGGTAAAGTTTATTAAGATTTCTCAGTAGATTGTTGATATTGCAAACTGTTTTCCTGTAACACATCAAATGTTTTAATGCCAAATACCTCAGAAGGCGAGGCTGTAGGTTTGGCGTATTAAAATAACTGAGACCATGACAAACTTCAATTAAAATAACCACAAACATTTACAGGAGTCAATTACTGGTCAATAAGTATTGCTTTCATCAAATCACATAGAAAATGTATAATGTTTTTGTCAGTGAAACCTAATTATGTTGAGATGCATGTGATTTTAGTATCTGAAATTATTCTGTATTTTATGAATGACTGAAGTATAACTTTTAAAATTGAGGATGTTAACTTGCACTACAATAAAATTAATTAACTTCCAGTTATTTCTCTGTTTAAACTGATTCTGTTAAGAGTGAGAGAGCGATATATAGGCAGTATAAAACATGATTTATCATCTGTAGTTTGTCAGTTTCAGTTAGAATTATTTGAATAGAATTAAAATGGACTGAAATAACGTAGATATGTCATGAAAAGGAAACTATGCAGGAACTGATTAGCTGGGTGACTTTATTGTTACTAAATAAAGGCAAGAAGATTCCAAAGAAATGACAGACAATCAGAGGAAATGATATGCAAATGAAAATGATTATGTAACATCAGTGATTAATCTATTTGAATGCTAATTCCTTATTATTGATGATAGTTCATTAATTATTGTTCATAATGCTGTACATTAACTAGGCTATATTTCTGGAAGGAAATATTTTTATATTTCATTTACTATGGGTTTCTAATTGTTGTTTAGAAAATTCTCAAACTGCTTCAGGAAGATGAAGAAGAAATAGTGTTAGTAAATTAGTAACAAAGCTTCTTGTCGGTTTATAGGCAAACACGTCCAGCGTTCATTCAGCCTTTCACAAATGTGGGTCAGATCATGTTCAGATAAAGCTTATCAATCTTAATAGATAATGCAGACTGTTTTCCTGTAACACACCAAATGTTTTAATGCCAAATACCTCAGGTAGTGCGGCTTGCTAAGACTTTGGCATATTTGATACTTTAAAAAATATGTCAATGAAAGCTAATAATGTTGAATTGTGTGATTTATTCTGATAGTATCTGAAATGATTCTGTGTTTGATAAATTACTGATATATATATATATACATATCTTGACCATGTCTTACAATTATTATTATAATTTTTTTAGTTATTTAAAAATTGAGAATATTATTTGCCCAACAATAAAATGGGCCATACCTAGTATAACATTATAATGCTACCATAGAATCATGGAAATGTCACGATTCACGCTTCACTCTTGTTTCATAACTGAGAGTTTAGTATCTGAAATGATTCTGTGTTTGATAAATTACTGAAATATATATCTTGACCATGTCTTACAATTATTATTATAATTTTTTTAATTATTTAAAAATTGAGAATATCATTTGCCCTACAATAAAATGCATTAACTTACAGTTATTTCTCTGTTTAAAATGATTCTGGTGAGAGTGAGAGAGAGAGATATAGATTTCGTATAAAACTCCATTTATCATCTGTAGTTTGTCAGTTTCTTTCTTTTTCTTTGTTTTAAATATATTATTATTGAGCATCACACAAGTTTCTCTGTACTTTGCATTAAATGAGTTAATCAGCAGTGAAGAAGGAAGCAAATGAAGGTTTGATTATTATGTTTGCTCCGTTAAACTGGACACGTCATGCTTTCACATAAAGAACATGAAACAGCTCTTTTATTTTGGGGACTTTAGGATTTCTTCTTTCCTTTCATTTACTTCCTTCACTATTAGTAAAAGAATTTGATTTCTCAGCACCGAAGCACAACAATGTTAAGTTGCATATGAATGAAAACTAATAATAGAATCAAACTGGACTGAAAGAACGTGGATATGTCATACAAAGGAAACTATGCAGGAACTGATTTGCTGGGTGACTTTATTGTTACTAAATAAAGGCAAGAAGATTCCAAACAAATGACAGTCAATCAGAGGAAATGACATGCAAATTAAAATGATTATGTAACATCAGTATTTATTAATTTGTAGTTTAATGTTAATTCTATTTATTAATTGTAGTTCAATTTTGTTCATGATATTCATTCTCAAACACTAATGAGCTAATTGAATCAGGTGTGTTTGATGAGGGAGAAGAACTAAATGAATGTTAACCAATGTTAACATGCAATTGGAATAGTTTTATTCCAAAGACAGACTCTCTGAATAAATACATACATAGTATACGCACATATAATAAAAAGAGAAGTAAAATAAAGGGGAAAAAATTGTAAAACTTTATTTTGATAGTCTCGACTTTAGACATTTTACTAACAGTAAGTAACTTTGCAACTCCATGTCAACTAGCAGTCGTTAGAGTATTAGTAGACTGTCTGCTTAATATCAACACTTTAGTTGCAGAGTTACTTATAGTTAGTAGAATGTCTAAAGTGGACTATCAAAATAAAGTGTAACCAAAAAAAAAAAAAAAACGTTGAGTGGTGATTTTAATGCTATTTACCAAAATAAAATGACATTAAGTAGCCTATACTTCAACACTGGCCGCACTTTAGTTTAGGGATCAATTCTCATGTCTCAGTTCTCTAACTAACTAACTACAGCTTTTTCCTCAATAAACTTCTTAATGTGCTCTAGATTAACATATGGTCATGCAGAATAAAGCATTGATATATGTTTATAAGTACTAAATGCTCTAGCAATATGCTTGTTTGTAAACAACTAGTTATGGTGAGAATTGGTCCTTAAAATAGAGTTACCGAAGAATTTAATCTGGCTTTATTTAGGCTATATTACTGGAAGGAAATATTTTTGTTTTTCATATACAGTCATGGATTTTGGACTGTGGTTTTCAGATTTCTCAAACAGCTTAGGGAAGACGAGGACATAATAGTGAAGTTAATTATAGACCAATGGTAGCAATTAGGCACCTTGTCGGTGTAGAGATTTTTGGATTTGTTTTGTTCTCGTTGACAGGTTTACTGACAGGAACTACACATAAACCTTCATCTGATTTAACCTGAAGGAAGTACAAGAGGGGTAATTTTCAAGTTAAATATTAAATGGACACTTGTTCTGTAATGGGCAAATACGTGAACATTTTAAATGACATCCGTAATACAGTAGGTGCGGCTTCCAGCAGTTTCTATTCCAAGAAGAAGTTTCTTTCCTGGAAAATGAAACGAAAATAAGATGCTGGTGTGTCAGGCTGTATGAGTGTGCTTTTGTGTGCCAAAGTAAACCAATGACCCTGCCCTGTCAGTTTATTTTATTTGCCAGCCCGTCTATGATGGGCAAAACCTGCTCTTTGAGTTCTCAGATGGTGTCATGATGTCTCATGCAGCTGGGGGATGCATCAGAGCATCCGTTTACAGGCGCATGAATCTGAGAGCATGACACGGTGGGGTTTGGGTGGTACACTACTTTCATTCTTACTTTTCACCCCACAAGATATCGGTGACTCAGCCTATATTGTGGGCCATGAAGGATGGGCAATATTTCAGTTGGCAACTTTCCTTTATGTTGCTTAGGTTTCAGTGTTTTTGTAAAGGTTGAGAGGAGCTGCCTCACATGCCCTCTGTAAACCGAGCTGAACTGTCTGGTGTGTCTCTGGAGCGCAGGGTGTGTTTATAGTAACAGGAAGCATCACACACACTATTGAAGTACTATAGCATACTTTGCTTTTATCTAGTAGTCTAAATTGCTTGAGAATAATTAACAAAGTATATTTGGCTGGAAATCCCATGGATGGGACTTTCTGACAGTAGTTCTAATGCTAAAAATGCTCGAATGCTATTAATAGCAATCAGTTATGAATTAATGAGAGGTAGAATGCGACTCAAATTCAAATTAAAAACTTAATCAATGTCTCTATTAAAACAGAATAAAGCATGCATGATTGCTACAGTGAGAGGTGAAGTATACAAAAAGGCCATACCTAGTATAACAATATAATGCTACCATAGAATAATGGAAATGTCACGATTCATGCTTCACTCTGGAAAAACAGCTGACATTTTGACTCATCATGCTTTCAGATTACATTAGGTATTGCTCTGTAAAAAATTGTGTTTTTAACAGTGTTTTACTGTAAAAATACTACAGTAAAAACCTGTTAATTGGTTATCAGTAAGTTTCCCTACTATATACAGTGAATAACTGTAATTACATTAAATGTAATTTTACAGTAAAACACTGTTAAAATCACGGTTTTTGGAAGTGAAAAAGAAAAAGTCATTGTACAATTTAGAGTGAAAAACTGTAATTTGACTCTCCCAGATTTCCCTGCATTACACTTCATATTTTATGTTTTTTTTTTCATTGAAATAACTGTTTCTTTTAGTTTTTTCTTATCAGTTGTGTACATTGGGGTTTTATCTTACATCTAATGTTGTTGAATTAATGTTTATTGCATTATTTCAATATCACGTGTGTTACCATGATGGTGTTTAGTGTTTGTGTGAATGACACTGGGCTCCTTTTGTATATATATATATATATATATATATATATATAGATGTATATGTATATATATATTATATATATATATATGTATGTATATGTATATGTATGTATATGTGTATATATATATATATATATGTGTATATGTGTATATATATGTGTATATATATATATATATATATATATATATATATATATATATGTATATATATATAGAAGGAGCAGGGTGTCATTCACACAAACAACATATATACATATATATATATATATTAGTATATCAGTATAATCATGTGACTTTTCTCATCACCACCTGCTTTTTGGTGGTTATCAGTATTACAATGGTTCAAAACCGATATTAGTACTTCCGTATGCTGCTTTATTAACATTACATCAGTTAATGAAATACGGTATTTTATTGTGAATTTAAGTTAAGTCTGTAAAGCCTAAAATGTTGCTACCATATTTTTAACGGTGAAATTCTGGCAACCACAGCTGCCGGTATTTTACCGTAAATGTCACAGATTTTTTTTTTTTACAGTGTGCCTTGTTTCATAACTGAGAGTTCTGGAAAGACTTCACTGCTGAAGAAGGAAATATACTGAATAAAATAGTGAAACAAAAAGCTAAATGTGATCTAATCAGTCATAGGTGTGTGCCAAGTATAATTTTAGAACATGTATACACTGAAAAGAAAAAAAAAAATATATATATATATATAAATATATAATTGTTGAAAAAAGTCCAAGTAACTTTGGACTGCATTCAGATTTTTAAGTTCTCCTAGCTGGTTTCAACTAGTAACATTACTTTTGTTAGTTTGAATTTGTTCGTTAATTGAATGCAGAATGCCTGATTCAGCCAATAAATCCACCAAGATAACGATAGATTGCTCAGAAAATTCATTTAGTAACACAATACATATTGTTTTGGTAGCTGTATATAGTCTTGCAGGACACTTAATACGTGAAGCAAACTTTGCTATCTTTGTTTGTGAAGGAACAATCACCCTTCAAAAGCAAAGCTGTTATGGATGTTATAGTTTTACATTTTTGAAAAATGTGTAGCCTTTTAAATTTTGGCGCAAAAATGTGTGAAAAAACAAATATTATAAGATGATGATCTTTTTATATCAAAATATAAAATACTTAACAAAAATGACAAAGTTACAACAAAGCAGCATTTCAGCAATCTGAAAACCTTTATTTAAAACAGTTTGTTTGTTTTAGGAATTGTGTTGGTCTGACCTGGTTTAAAATGTCGTAAAATAATAAAATAATTATTAAAAATGGCACTTAAGCTGTTTTACACTTACACTGTATATACAATATAAAGGTTTTCAACATTATACGTCTGCAAACTGAACAAACGCTGACAAAAGGTAAAGTAAAACGCTCAAAAATCATCACAAATATTTGATTATTATGCACAACAGTACAGTTAACTGAACAAACGCTGACAAAAGGTAAAGTAAAACGCTCAAAAATCATCACAAATATTTTATTATTGGAACTGACATCATTCTACCACCTCATCAGTCAGTTTAATAATATAACTGCTCTTGAGCCCTTTGTCACTTTGTCACTTTTAATCAGACTGAATAAGCTATTTTTTTTTTTTTATGCACTAAAAATATTTTTATCTGCACTGCTTGTTCACTGGTTTGCACTCTATCTGCCATGTGCCTTGCGCTGCTTTTATTTAACCTTATTTTTATTTTATTTTTTTTTTTTTTTTTGTCTTTTTTACATTCCCTTATTGTATAGTTTTTATCTTATATTTTATATTTGATCTAGATTTTTTAGGCTCTAACTGTTCGTGTTATCTGTATGCACCGGGGGTCTGAGAGTAACGCAATTTCGATTCTCTGTATGTATGTACTGTACATGTGGAAGAATTGACAATAAAGCAGACTTGACTTGACTTGACTTGACCAAACGCTGACAAAAGGTAAAGTAAAACGCTCAAAAATCATCACAAATATTTGATTATTATGCACAACAGTTAATTTTTTGTTTTAAATCAATGAATAAAGTAGAAAAAACATAACTGGTAAATAAATAATATTAATAAAATAAAAATAAAAAAAATAACCATGGCAATATGGTTGTGGACGTGTACCATGGTAATATAATAGGTTTCTATGAAGTAAAGATTGTGACACTTCACTCTGGAAAACACCTGACATGTCACTCGTCATTCTTTCAGCTTCCAGAGGATTGTCTCGTTTGATGACCAAAAGCTTTGCGATCTTTCCATTCTTACTGAGGAAGAAGGAAATAGACTGAATAACACTGTCAAATGGACCATTTCAACATGATCTGGTATTTAACGCATAATTGTAGCACGTTTACATTTTTGAAGGGAAACTACTTATGAAATATCAATGTATATGAGTAGCATTTGAAGTTTGTGGTCTACAGTATTACAAAATTAACCCTATAGTTACTACATGTTTTCAATTAATATTACTCAGTATAGTGTAATTACACTGTGACTTTAAAAAATAAGGTGCAGTCCAATTTTTTGAGGATCAGTCCTTTCAAAGCATCGTTATCAGTATAATCATTGAAATCACATTAATTAATCAGGATCAAGATCAAGACAGAACTTGCAGCACATTATTGTCCCTATTTATTATTCTACATCGGACATAACAGATGAGCTCCATCCTTCAGATGAGACATTAAACCAAGGACCTGACTCTCTGTGGTCATTAAAAATCTCAGGATGTCTTTGGAAAAGTGTAGAGGTGTCAGTACAGGAGGGAAAAAACATCACTAGTTAAAGAATGAAGCAGACATGATTAGAAAAGAACATGCTGAGAAGTTAATTATGGACTATTTACAAAAATGGAAATGTATCATAGCTATTCATAATGGTCCTGTACAACATTTTGTCAGTGGCAACAAAGTGATTTAAAGTGAATCTAAAAACAGAACCAATCAATCAAACACACGTTTAGTATAGTACAGTATGTGGAGCCAAACATCCTGTGTGCTATTAATATACTTCTTTTAAACTAAGAATAAAAAAGGATACTTTCAGATTACTTTTCATGTACTTTTCAGAAATAAAAATAAAAAATGTACTTTGTAGTTGTAAACTAGTTGGGTACTCAAAGTTTATAACTGATACACTTAAATTACACTGAAAAATATACTTTAATAAACTAAAAGGGGCCAATTTAGTCCAAAGTAGTACTGAAATAGTACACTTACAAGTATACCATTAGTACATTGATAGTAATATACTTTCTACAAGTATACTTAAAATATACTTAAACTTTAATTAAATGAACTTGAAGTATACTTTTTTTGTAAGGGTCATTATTTTCCTGTTAGTTGCATTGTCTGTCTTTAGTTTTATTATTCCAAAGAAAGGCTTGAAAATGATTTTAAAATCGAGAGGATGAATGATTGTTATGATAGTGAATGCCTCACATGTTTGCAAACATGTAAAACAGCTTTACTTCCAGATGCCGCACATTAGCAGGTATTGTTTTGTTTTATGACTAAGAGTTTTGGAATGACTTTTTACTTTATTTAGCAAGCAAAAAGGAAATGAACTTAGAAGGAAACAGAAAAGTTAAATGTTATATCATCAGTTTCATAAGTGTTTACGTAAAAAGAAATTCTGGCACAGACACATTTGCAAAGGAACTCATATAGAACTGTCCATGTATTTATTTGTTAGATACTAAGTAAATTAATTCAACAATCACCTATATAAATATATGATATACAATGATATGCATAATCCATAGAAGTATAAGAAGCATTACATATATATATATATATATATATATATATACATATATATATATATATATACATATATATATATATATATATATATATATATATATATATATATATATATATATATATATATATATAGAAGACAATCATTATAGAAGACAATATAGAAGACAATCATTAACACCCTTCACAAGAAGGGTAAGCCACAATCACTCATTGCCAAAGAAGCTGGCTGTTCACAAAGTGCTGTATCCAAGCATATTAACAGAAAGTTGAGTGGAAGGAAAAAGTGTGGAAGAAAAACATGCACAACCAACTGAGAGAACCGTAGCCTTATGAGGATTGTCAAGCAAAATTGATTCAAGAATTTGAGTTAACTTCACAAGAAATGGACTGAGGCTGGGGTCAAGGCTTCAAGAGCCACCACACACAGACGTGTCAAGGAATTTGGCTACAGCTGTCGTATTCCTCTTGTTACGCCACTCCTGAGGCATCTTACCTGGGCTAAGGAGAAGAAGAACTGGACTGTTGCACAGTGGTCCAAAGTCCTCTTTTCAGATGAGAGCAAGTTTTGTATTTCATTTGGAAACCAAGGTCCTA
Organism: Cyprinus carpio; assembly: GCF_018340385.1. Lineage (NCBI taxonomy): Eukaryota > Metazoa > Chordata > Actinopteri > Cypriniformes > Cyprinidae > Cyprinus > Cyprinus carpio. The sequence continues at coordinate 5,913,899 of NC_056610.1, read as the reverse complement.
GAGTCTGGAGGAAGGGTGGAGAAGCTCATAGCCCAAGTTGCTTGAAGTCCAGTGTTAAGTTTCCACAGTCTGTGATGATTTGGGGTGCAATGTCATCTGCTGGTGTTGGTCCACTGTGTTTTTTGAAAACGAAAGTCACTGCACCCGTTTACCAAGAATTTTGGAGCACTTTATGCTTCCTTCTGCTGACCAGCTTTTTTGAAGATGCTGATTTCATTTTCCAGCAGGATTTGGCACCTGCCCACACTGCCAAAAGCACCAAAAGTTGGTTAAATGACCATGGTGTTGGTGTGCTTGACCTTGAACTCACCAGACCTGAACCCCAGAGAGAATCTATGAAGTATTGTCAAGAGGAAAATGAGAAACAAGAGACCAAAAAATGCAGATGAGCTGAAGGCCACTGTCCATAGAAACCTGGGCTTCCATACCACCTCAGCAGTGCCACAAACTGATCACCTCCATGCCATGCCAAATTGAGGCAGTAATTAAAGCAAAAGGAACCCCTATCAAGAATTGAGTATATGTACAGTAAATTAACATCCTTTCCAGAAGGCCAACAGTTCACTAAAAAGTTTTTTTTTTAATTTTTATTTTTTTTATTTTTTATTGGTCTTATGAACTATTTGTTAAGATTGGTGGGGTTTTGTTAAATGTTACCCAAGATCATCACCAATTAAAAGAACCAAAGACTTAAACTACTTCAGTCTGTGTTCACTGAATTTATTTAATACACAAGTTTCACAATTTGAGTTGAATTACTGAAATAAATGAACTTTTCCACAACATTCTAATTTATTGAGAAGCACCTGTATATATATCTATATCTATCTATTTATCTATCTATCTATCTATCTATCTATCTATCTATCTATCTATCTATATATATATATATATATATATATATATATATATATATATATATATATATATATATATATATATATATACACTGTATTCTTGAGTGGTGCGTTCAGTCTCCAGACTAAATCTCATGGAGATTATTAGTGATCTGGAAGCTTTTTCAAGCCAAGAATGGGCCAAGATCCCAATAGAGAGGTCTCAAAAGCATCTAAGAGCTTGGTAGTAATGTTTGTTGGAGGTTAGAAAGAATAAAATATTCTGCATAAAATGTAACTCTTGGGGGTTGAATAATTTTGTACTTGAATGATTAGAGCCATTTTTTTTACTTTTCATCAACTTTACATCTTCAGAGTCACTTAAATGTATATTAATAAAGTTTCTATGATTGTTTACTGATGCTTTGGTTGAACTGTTTTCATAAAAAAAAAAAAAAAAAAAAATGTCATAGCATCAGAATGTCTTGCAGGTCAAGGGAGTTGAATAATTCTGATTGCAACTCTATTTATACAACCATTATCTGCAAACTTTTTTATATTGTTTCATTTTTGTTTGTATGTGGTCCGCAGATATTGCTGTTTATTTACTGCAAGTAGTGCATTGCATATTTTCTGTAAATTCTTTCATATTTTTCTTTGTGTTTATTTGTGTTCTTGTGTGTTGTGTGTTCTGTATTTATTGTCTTCATTGTCTGGTTCTACTACAAACAGAATTAAAGCTTGCTTGGAATATAAGCTCAATAAAGTTTGGTTTTCATGACAAAACAGTATTTTATTAGACAGTTCTAAAGCACAAAATCTCATGCACACAGTTTCTCAGTTCAGAATATTCAAATACAAGCATACCGAGTAATGGCAATATTTAAATATATTTTCATTCATTGGCTGAATTGATTTCTTAGTGCTTCTATTCAGTGTATTTACTCTTGATCAACAAAGGCATGATCCACTGAAAGAGCATAAATAGCATTAAATTAAAAAGAAAAACAGTTTGGTATTAGAACACTTTTCAGCCTTAAAAAGCATTGGCAAACATACAATACATTTACACAGCAATACAGTAACAGGATTATGTAGCTAATGCTCACTTAATATGAGCGTAAACAATGCTCACTTTAACATGGTTTCATGGCGATACTTCTTGCTCAGAATAACTGATTATGCAGTAAAGTGATATCAAAACTTATTCATTTAGGCCACATGTCAAGTTATTTCAAAGCATTTCCTTCATATGCAAACTGAAACATCCTTCAAATTAAACAAAGCAAGTAAAAGTGCCATCGAAACTGATGTTAGTAGTAATCCTACAACATGTTGCTTTTTACTCGTTCAAAAATCTGCCTCACTTTCAATGCAGGCACACAACCTTCACGAAGAATGCTGATAGTTCCTGAAAATGAACAAAATGCATGTTAGCAATACATATATTATAATAACAGGATATCGGCTCTTTGGGATATCAGCTTACCTTCATCAATTTTGAGGCAGTTCACTACGGTCGATGCCACCACTTCATTAGATTCACCATCACACAGGACTCCATCGATCTTGTGACCAAGACGGCTGTTTCAGGACAAAAGAAAACAATGCTTCGATTATGCACACTGCCAAAGCTAAGATGTTTTTCCATTGCAAATTAGTTCTTGTTTTAATATAAAATGTCAAGACCAGCAGAGAACACATCCCTCCTAATAATAAAGTTGGCTTCAGATGAGGTAAACTTAATAATAGAGGTAAACCTTTTAATTTCAGAACACTCTGGTTTAATTAAGTGAATGAATCAGTGTGCCTAATAATAGAGTGTTGTGGTTTGTTCTTGATCAAGTTTTTTGAAGGTAACATAACAGCCTGGATTATGTAAAGTCTCACCCTTTGAAACCCTCAATTAACCCTTGTTTAGGCTATTTAATATAATTTAATATACAGTGCATTAGTTTGGCAGAGTTTATATTCACTTGCAGCACTTGTTGGTGTCTTTATAAACTTACTTGATGACCATGTCGTGATGGGTACTGTCAGCTTCTCCACTGGGATTGGCTGATGTAATGGCCAATGGGCCAGTGAATTCACACAGGTGAGCAGTAGCAGTGTGGTCAGGTACTCTAATCATAATGCTATCTCTGGTCCCCACACGGTCATATGCAGGACCCACACCTGTGGAAAATATGGCCAGTGAAAATGACTGGATAGTTTTCATTTGGTTTGGTGATTGTCCCAAGTTTGATAAAAGAGTTGTGTGCAATTACAAAACCCTGTATCTTGTTAATAACCTTACCGAGTTTGAGGAGCCAATCGCCCTTGGGGACAATGCAACTGATGCCTCCGGGGTAGACATTTCTCATGAACTCCCATAGCAGGGGACTAAAAGGAGGTTTGGTGGCCACAAGCTGCTCCACACTTGAAATGCAGATGCAAATTGGCTTCTCTGCAGGACGATCCTAGTGGAGATAAAAGTTTGTGGGTCAGCAGACAAAGAGCACAGGCATTTGATGATTTGTAAAATAATTTTATGTTTCATAGCTTGTCTGCTGGCACGTACTTTAATAGAGTAGATCTTCTCGATTGCACTGGGGTTCTTGCATGAAGCAGCCAAGGCGTAGACAGTATCTGTAGGGATGCCACACACTCCATTATTTTCCAGCAATTTGGCAATCTTGAGGAGTCCACTGGTTTCCCGAGAGTTTGTGACAAAACATGGATAAGTGGTTTCAGATTCCTTCTTTTTCTTGTCTTGGATAAAGAAGATCAGTTAGTCAGTAGGAACTTCTTGTCTAACAGTGACATGATTTAAGCATTTTGTGATCATAGATAAAAGTAATACCTTGATCAGGGAAGGTCCAACTGGTATCAGGGTCTTGGAGAAGATACTGTTCACAAGGGATGCTAGCATGCCATACAAACATATGATGGCGAAAATTGCTAGCATGGCAACTAAAGAAAGAGTTTCAAGAAAAAGTGAGGTAAGTTTTACACATTTTTTTTTCATGCAGTTTCATCTTTATTTTTCACAGTATGTTTTCTTACTAAATGAATTTCTGTACAGTACCTTCTAGCTGATAGGGCAGTCTTCCAAGAGTAGAGAGGAGGAAACAAACTATGATGACCTCCATGACTGTGGTCAATACCAGAAGAACAAGATTGCTGTAGGCCGCTGTACAGAAAGAAAGAAAAAAGAAAGAAATAAAGAAAGAGTCCAATTTGCAATGCTTAAATAAGGAGTCAGTTGTGAGAGTCGATTTTATGTATTTGTAAACAAACCTACCAACTAGAATCAAGAAAGCATTGATGACCAGGAATGCTATTGCCCCAGCTGCAAATCCATTCGCTGACTCTGTGGATATTTCCAAACGGTGTCCTGCAGGAAAAATACATCTTAGATTTCTAACCAATATTGTAGCCAAGTATTTTTTATTTTTTTTATTCTATCTATGAATATGTACATTTTCATACCTGCAAACCTAAACCAGCTCCAAGTTGCCCAAATAGCCACATAAAAGGAGGGAACAACAGATCCGAATCTCTGGCCACCTTGTACCTGTAGTCGACTGACATAGGCCTGGATGATGGCTCCTGGGATGAGCACCCAAGGAACAGTTAGGTCGAAAAACGCCAGGCCGGGCTGAATGCTGTGAATGGCTGAGAGTGCAGCCACTCCATTGCAAAGATAAAACAAAGCATCAGGGAGCTGTGCACCTTTATCTTCAGGCTCATGCTGTTTGGATCTCTTGAGGAAACTGAGATATTTCTGCAGGGATTCAGTGGAAACAGGCTGGGGTCCAACTGGGATCAAGGCCTTCTCGGCAATGGTGTTGATGAGGCGTGCAAAGGTGCCATAGTAGGACAGGAGAGTAAAGAGGGAGCAGGTCACTCCAAAAAAGATGTAGTACCTTTCAATGGGAATCTGGGAGATGGTTGATATGGTCACCAGGACAAAAAATGAGTTGTGAACTAGCTCAAGAGTGTCTTTGTTTAGACTTGCAATGCAGAGCACCAAGGCGGCAGACACGAAGAACCAGTTGCCAACCATGGCGTGCCTTACTTCACCAGCTTCAGCCCGGCTGATGGTTACAGACACCACGTGCTCTTCCCAGGTCTTCACCAACCAAAACACGCAGTGCAGGCCAAACTTGGTTGCATGGTAGCAGTCTTGACGCATGTACGCGTAATAGCTAGATAGAAGTTGAGCAGCAGAATTGATGGTTATCCAGATGGCAGCTACTGAGAGTGACGGGAAGTAGTTAAAGGCATAGAAAGCAAAGATAAATGGTGAGACAGTGTCGCAGAAGAATCCCAAGGCCATCGGTTCGGCATATTTCGTGTTCTTCTTCTTCTCTTGGCCCAAGCTTTGGGAGCTACTTGCGTTAGTGGTTCCTAGTAGCAGTACGTTGAAGAGAGGGTTTCCAAAACCTTTTAGCACATAGCGTTGGGCCAGTCCCTTGATTAGCAGTGCTGATGAGCCATATATGGCAAAGAGCAGGATTAGGAGCTCCAGAACCCCAGAGACCACCAAACCCCACCCTGCTACCAGACCCACAGCCTCAAATATCAGCGTGAGGGTGATGGCCCCAAACACAAAGGGCATGATGTAGTTTACAGTTGCTGAACAGAAGGCCAGCAGAAAGGAAAGCAGGATGTAAGGCACCAGCCCAGCTATAGCAGACTCCTTGATGAACATGTCAGTTTTATTGATGCTAGTGTCTGTGAACAGATCTGGAAATGTGCTGTTTATCATTGCAGATTCATTGAATAGGTTTGGACTTTGTTGTTTGGCACCTAGGAAAATTCTTGTGGCCCCATAGCTTGCCCATAGTGCTGCATATCCTACAAATGACGTCCCACTCAGATGGTCATATTTTCGAAAAGACAGCAAGCCTGCCACAAGCTGACACACTCCACCAATTAGAATGAGATGAACGCCTGTATAAATGAACACAAGATGCACAGAAAAGGATGCATGAAACAGGTGTACTGGACTGAACTAGCATGAATCCACAATGCAAACAGGTTGCTATTATTTTCTGATATCAGTTTATAAATGTATGATTCTTCCAAGTTTGTTTGTATAATTAAAATGGCAAAAAAAAATTCTCAATGAGACCTGCTAATATGTTTTCCACTCCCTCTGCAGGAACGCCAGTCCTGGCCCCATGGAAGTTCTGCAGTAGAACAAGGAAAGCACTGATGCCATTGGCCAGGAGCCCAAGCACACCCGGCTCTCCATAAAAACTTGCCGGAAAGCCACTTGCTGATGCCATGAACTTCCCTTTAAATGTTGCTTTCTGCTGATAAGATTAAATTGTGTAAACAGGAAGCGATGATAAAAAGTAAAGGCTCAAACATTTGTGGTTATACAATACTTTGATCAGTCAAGTCATCTGATAATCAATAATAATTAATTCACAGTTTGCTTAAAAATAGGTTTGCCTGGTTTGATCAGCCTAAATCAGCTGATATAAAAGTAACTTATAACTGATGAGTATCTGGGTATCACTTTAGTTTAGGGACCAGTTCTCACTGTTAACACATTGTTTGATAACATGCATATTCCTAGTATATTAACTGTTTATTAGTGATTATAAAGCACATATAAATGCTTTATTCTGCATGACCATATTTTAGATCCCTTAACCCTTCCTCATACCTAAACTTATCAACTACTTTACTAACTATTAATAAGCAGCAAATTAGGAGTTTACTGAGCAAAACGTTGTAGTTAACAGCTAGTTAATAGTGAGAACTGGTCCCCAACAAAAGTGTGACCAATATCCACCAGATAAAATACTCTGCACTTTTAGTGGTGGTTATATACATACTTCTACAAGCATGCGTACAAACATTTTTTATTTATTAAAAAGGACCGTTAAACACCCTCATAGTTTTGTCAAAGCCATGTAAAAAAAAGTGCCTCTATGTGCTGAAAGACTTCTCATTTAGTGAGCCTATTCATAGGGTGTGTTTACATTCATATCCTCCCTCCCCTCCGTAGTTAAGTGACACAGGTGTCTGGTTCAGCAAACAGCTGAGCAGGAGTCAAACACCTTTCACAGATTGGAAGTTTTAGCCTTTAGGCACTAAAACTCACACTTCTTCTATAACACACATATCTGAAGACTCTTAGCTGAACAATAATACTATTACAGTCTAGGTGAAAGTAAACTGACAACTGCAGAGATTTAATCTGTTTCATCTCAAACAACCAGCAGACAGGAGTCAACAGACAGACAGCCGTCTGAGGACAAGACTTGAGGATAAACTTACAGTAAGTTTGAGCATACTTTTATGTCAGCTTTTCAGCATGTATTTAACATATGATACACCCACCGAACAGTGAAATGTTAATTGTTTTGTACATTTGTTCATTATTAAATTGGTTATTTATAATATATAAGATAAGATAATATATATAATAAGATTTTTATATAATATGTATACAAACAAATGTTCCAATATATATAAATATGAAACTCAATCAAAACTGAATGGGCAGTAAAACATTATTGTTGATTTGTATATTTATGTCGCTTAAATTTGTTTACAGATTACAGAAATACGAAACTTACCTAGTGAAGATCCTTGATCTGTAATGAAGTATTGAGATGCTTGTGAAGAATGCTTTAAGTTTATAGAAACATTCTCAATGGAGCTGGGAGGAGTTACAGTGATGTCAACCAACCCATGTCCTCTTCAGTGATGACATCACTGGCCCTTCCAATAAGACAGTTTGTTTCCTGCTGAAAAATCCCACCTATTAATCTAAAAATAACAATACTTTGGAAAATCCAGCCCAGGTCCTTCCGTGGGTGTATCATTGTCTTTTGTGGTCCAATACTATATAAAGGTGGACACACCTGACTCTAGCACATCAGCATCCTCTACCTACAATCATTTCATCTAAACATTGAGACAGAGAGAAGACGACAACATTCCTTCAACTTTACATCAACGGCAAAAGATTTCAAGCATCTTCATATCCAGATCCTGACGAAATTGACAAAATGCTTTCAACCCTACAGGTAAAGATTTTTTGTCTTTACATAGTTGAGCATTTTATAGATTTATGTATGTTTGCCTAAGGTTTAAAGAAAATCAAACCTTCTGACACAAATATATATATATATATATATATATTATATATATATATATATATATATATATATAGATATATACTATATATATATATATATTTTTTTTTTTTTTTTTTTTTTTTTTTTTTTTTTTTTTTTACTGAAGTGTCTCATTGAAACAATTGATTGATGAAACGATTTCCAATAACTGTTTTTGAGGTTGTTTCCTACAAGGAAAAACTGTAATTACATAAACCTTGACATTTAGCTTTGTTTTTAGGCTTTTTAAACCAGTACAAAAGAGAACAAAACATATAGTGCATACTTACTTTATAAACTGTATGTCCGGCTGAGTCACTGAAACATTAATGTTTGTACACAGAGATCCACCAGATACCTTTCTGCTATTTCTGCTGCTCGAGGACTCCATAAGTCTGCACTAGATGGTGAGCAAGCTCTACTGTCAAAGCCTTATTGTCAGTAAACGGCTGTTTGTTAACTTGTGATGGAAAAGTAAAGAAGTGAAAGTCCAGGCTTTTGTTAAGGTGTGAAATTTAGCTAAATTTTTATACAGAATGTCTAATTGACTAATCTAGAATAGTCGCTGGCACTCAGAAGGATGGGTGTTATCCAGCAATGTCAAGTGTTTGAGTGTTTATTTATACAGTCTCTCATCTGTTTTTTAGTGGTGGAGCGTCCTGCCCCTGAGGAAACAGTGACCAGTAGTTTTGGCAGGTTCATTCAGAGCGTCCAGCCAAGGCATCTGTCACCAACCGTGCTGCAGCGCAGCAAACGCATGGTTCTGGACAGCATCGGCGTTGGGCTTTTGGGAAGCACCACTGATGTGTTTGAACTTGCCCTACAGCACTGCCAGGTAGAGCATGGCGCCAATAGTAAATAGTAAACTGTAGAGAAAACAACCTGTGTTTTTCCATCATGAAGAGACACCATTTTTCCAGCAGAAATGAGTGAAGTCATTATTTTACAGAATACAATTCCCTTGACATAGTTCAGCATGTCTGTGTAACCACTTTCAATGGTGTTCAAACAATGTCTATGTCTGAGCAGTAATGTTGGCCATTTCTAGCATGTTGATATGTGAATGAGTCATTTATCTTTTTCCTCACACATGTACGCTCCTGATGACGTCAGCTTTGTCTACGGACGCCAAGGCGTGAAACTCTCTCCAACCCTTGCTGCGTTTGTCAATGGAGTAGCAGTAAGTGTCATCAAGTGCACTGAGTTGTAATTGAATTTCCTAGTTCAGCTTATGCTGAATGTGATTTAACTTCTTCACATTCTTAGCATTTCTCCAGAAAGTCCTGTTCTGCAAGTCTTGAAATTAGCCTCCAGCAGAGACAGTCAATGAAGCATTAATTATAAACTTGTTTTGCAACATTCAGCGCCAATTTTGGCAGCTAAATGTGGCAATGTTGAAAACAACTCAAATGATGAAACCTCAGCATTATGAATCTTTTACTGAGTACAGAAACATCCACTGTGTTGTAGGAAAGTCTGCTGCAAACCCTCTAAACTGAGTGTGTTTAATAACACTCCAGGAAGTGTTTCAAATAGAAACTAGACAGGCTATTTTATTTGGTCTTTCTCATACTACCAGTAGCCATGCACAGGATTTTCCTTTTCCCCTCTAGTGTTTTGGCTATGCTAGAGAATGCAATGACATGGCAATGAAACATGTATGCCGGTATGTAGAAACAGAAAGACACTCTAGACCATTACTGACATGTTGGTTTTTTCACAGGCTCATTCGATGGACTTTGACGACACTTGGCATCCCGCGACCCACCCCTCAGGAGCAGTACTGCCTGCCCTCCTGGCTATAAGTGACATGTTGCACAACAACAGTAAACCAAGTGGGCTTGACTTTCTAACCGCCTTCAATGTGGGCATCGAAATCCAAGGTCGGCTGATGAGATTCTCCAACGAGGCTCACAACATCCCTAAGAGGTTAGAGTTCATTTCTTTGTCTCAGCTAAGGAGAGCAATAATTGCATGTCTAAATACAGCACAGCCTGGATAACAGTGTATTCTGTGAGGTAAAGCACACGCAGCTGGGTGGGTTGGAGCATCACAGATGCCATGGGAAAGTTGTCAAAGCTTCTTCAGACAGCTGTTTATGCAGAGCAGTTCTGTTTGTGCTCTGAGAATATAGTTAACACTTATAATTTGTTATTTCCTGAGTGCTGTGAAAACAGAATCCACTTGGGTTCTGGAATAATGTCAGAAGTTGATTGAATCTAATTGGATTTGCTGTTACTATTTCAGACTTTTACTTGGTTTTTAATGACTCTTTCTCTGTCTTCCCCATCAGGTTTCATCCTCCCAGCGTGGTGGGCACTATGGGCAGCGCAGCAGCCTGTGCACGCCTCCTCTCTCTGGATCGCAGTCAGTGCAGTAATGCCTTGGCCATCGCTGCATCTTTGGCAGGTGCACCAATGGCTAATGCAGCAACGCAATCCAAACCTCTTCACATTGGTAACGCCTCGCGCCTGGGTCTAGAAGCAGCCCTGCTGGCATCCCGTGGGTTGGAGGCAAGTCCTCTAGTCCTGGATGCAGTACCCGGGGTTGCCGGATTCAGTGCATTCTATGAAGACTATGCACCGAACCCCATCGCTTCCCTGGAGGAGCATGAGCACAGCTTCCTCATAGAGACACAAGACATTGCGTTCAAGCGCTTTCCCGCACACCTTGGCATGCACTGGATCGCCGATGCCGCCGCCATCGTGCACAAGTCCCTGGTTGGCCTGAAAGGAGGCAGTGTTTCTCCAAACCTGGTGCAGGATATCCTGCTTAGGGTGCCGCTGTCCAAGTACATCAACCGCCCATTCCCGGAGACGGAGCACCAGGCGCGCCACTCCTTCCAGTTCAACGCCTGCACCGCTCTGCTGGATGGAGAAGTCACAGTGCAGTCCTTCCATCCGGAGGCCCTCCAGCGACCCGAGCTACTCGCGCTCCTCTCCCGCGTCCGTGTGGAGCACCCCCATGACAACCCGGCCAATTTCAACATCATGTACGGTGAGGTGGAGGTCACCTTGGCAAGTGGAGACGTGCTGCGAGGGCGCTGTGACACCTTCTATGGTCACTGGAGGAACCCACTTAGCCAAGAAAGCCTTCAAAAGAAGTTCCGCAGCAATGCAGGTGCAGTTCTGTCCAACGAGAGGGTGGACAGGCTGATCGAAGCTGTCGAAGGCCTGGACCGTTTAGATGACTGTAAACCACTGCTGGCTCAGCTGCAGTAAACAGCATGCTGCTTTATTACGGCACCAATAATGTATAATGAATCTTGATTTGAAATGCAACGACTTGTAGGATTTATTTAATTAGAAGTACTACTCGAACACTACACTCTCTTTATCTCTCGATGTATATACTGGAGAACTGTCTCATTTCTTGCTGTGTCTGTTTCCAAATGAGTTTTTGCAATATTTATTAACAATAGTTCTTAAAATGCCTAAAGGTTTGTTTGTAAATATAAATGTTTTTTGTTTTGTTTAGTTTTTTTTTCTAGTAAGCTCTTTCGTGATGACTTCTGCTTAAATTATGTAACATCTTGTGTCTATTGGAATCTAGACTGAAACTCAATAAAGAGGAAATTTTATTGCTATGCATGATGATGCCTCATTCATTTTTATTTCACTAGTAATATATAGAAAAGAAAAGGAAAAGAGTTCAGCCATTTTCATCATCTTCTATAAAAATAGTTATATTAGTAAAAGAGTCTGTATTACTGTAGGTTTACATCATATACAGTGTAGTGGAAAATTTTAACTACAAAATGTTAAACATTAATGGGGTGAATTACAACAAACAAACATGTATTGCTACAAACTGAAAGTAGATATTAACACAAATTCAGGTGTTTGTTATTTTTGGCAAGTTACTTGGAGACATTTGTAGCTACTTGGAGATTGTGTCCTGTGTGTCTGAGATCAGGAGGTTCATCATCATCATCACCTTTATTTATATAGTGCTTTTAACAATACAGATTGTGTCAAAGCACTTTACAGTATTAAATAGGAGAATAGTGTATAAATAATGGAAAATGATAATAGTAAACACTCAATTTTCAGTTAAAAGTCAATTCATCATTGAATTCAGTGATGTCATCATCCAGCTCAGTTCAGTTTAAATAGTATCTGTGCAATCAAGTTGACAACATCCCAGGATATTAAGTGTCCCCAACTAAGCAATCCAGAGGAACCAAAACTCCTTCAGTGACAGAATGGAGAAAAAAACCTTGGGAGAAACCAGGCTCAGTCGGGGGGTCAGTTCTCCTCTGACCAGACGAAACCAGCAGTTCAATTCCAGGCTGCAGCAAAGTCAGATTGTGCAGAGGACTCAACTGGTTCCTGTGGTCTGTCCTGGTGGTCTTCTGAGACAAGGTCTTTACAGGGGATCTTTATCTGGGGCTCATCTAGTTGTCCTGGTCTCTGCTGTCTTTCAGGGCTGTCGAGGTCATCTCTAGGTGCTGATCCACCATCTGGGCTGGATACGTACTGGATCCGGGGGATTGCAATGACCCTCTGATCTGGATTCAGACTGGATCTGGTGGTTACATTGACCTCAGAATAAGAGAGAAACAGACTAATATTAGTGTGGATGTCATTCATGTACTTACATCTGGTGTTATCCACCTTTTTCCTCAACGAGGAAGTAAGATTATGGGTGAGACTTCCGTTTCATTAGCCACTATAGGTAAATAATGAGGAGAATAACTATGTGCAGTAAACAGTAAAACTGTTTGCAGTACAAACTAGTGTGTTCTTAATTAAGATAACAGCTTAAAATAATATGATAGGGCACATCAATTGTCAATATCAAGCAGCAAAACAAACTGTTTTGTACAGCCAAAAATAGCTGGCCACAAATGAGACCGGAAGCTAGACAAATATAATTTACAAATGGTGGCGCCCATTTTTACATCAGAAAAAAAGGTGGATAGGAAGTGTTAATGCAGCATAAAAATCCTGAACTTTTAGGCATTATCAAATTGCCAGAGTTTTGAGAACGCAGCGGACATGAAACTGCAATAAAATCAAAATTGTATGATCAAAATTCTGTGTCAGTGCTCAATATCCATTTAAAAATATAACTAATTTACATTTTAGAGTCAAGAGGACTATGAACTGGGACTATAACTGTGCCTTTTTAAATTGAACCATAAATCCATAATAGATATCTCCACATGATGGTATAGTTATAATATTGGTACGTTAATTTTGAAAATAAAATGTGAACATTTTGGTCACTCTACTTGACATGTTTTCAGGAACTCCATTTTTGATTAAGTGGCATATTTTAAGGTCCAATTCTTGCTATTAGCAACACAATAAACTCCTAATATGCTGCTTATTAATAGCTAGTAAGGTAGTAAGTTAAGTTTAGGTATTGAGTAGGATTAGGGATGTAGAATATGGTCATGCAGAATATGTGCTTGATAGGTACTAATAAACAGCCAGTATGTTAATAATAGGAATGCTAATAAGTGACTATTTAATTATGAGAACTGGTCCCCATAGTCAAGCCAAGTCACCTGTATTTATACAGCATTTTATACAATACAGATCGTGTCAAAGCACATTTACAGGGTCAACAGGAAATAGCTTGTCAATAATGCAAGAGGACAATGACAAAGAGTCAATTTTCCAGCTAAAGTCAGTTCATGATTCAGTCATCATTCAGCTCTCTTCAAATAGTATCTGTGCAATCAATCAAGCATCCCCAACTAAGCAAGCTAATGGTGACAGCTGCAAAGAACCGAAACTCCAGGCTCAGCTCAGTATCTGTGCAATCAGTCAAGTCCCCAACTAAACCAGTTCTCCTCTGGCCAGGCGAAACCACCAGTTCAATTCCAGGCTGCAGCAAAGTCAGATTGTGCAGAGGACTCAACTGGTTCCTGTGGTCTTGTCCCTGTGGCCGTCTAGACAAGGTCTTCACTGGGGATCTGTATCTGGGGCGCAGTTGTCCTGGTCTCGGCTGACATTCAGGGCTGTCGAGGTCATCTCTAGGTGCTGATCCACCATCTGGTCTGGATACGTACTGGATCCGGGTGACTGCAGTAACCGTCTGATCTGGATACAGCATACTAAAGTGTTACCATATATCTTAAAATTAAACATCTGTATACTGTTAAGGTTAATAGGAAATGTTTTCATCCAAAGTGTATCTCCTGTTCTTCAATTTACATCACAGCTTGTCTCCTGAGTTTAAACTAAATATTGTGTTTGTAGTAAGACTGTATGTATTAATGTAGCCTATATATATTTGGAGAGTCAGTAGGTGAATTTCAATTAAATATTGTGGGTAAAAGTCTGTCTCAGTGTTTTATCCTCCATTCCATGAGCTTTCAAGAAAGGCACTCAGTGTCAGGTTGTTTCTGGATTATTGTTCCTGTAATGGGTTAGCTGAAAAAAAAGAAAAAAAAATGCTTTTACGGCCAGTTAGTATGTAGGCCAGTGTATCTCTGTACCACAGACAGCAGAAGAAACTTCTCCCAAGACGCCTTCTCAAAGTGTTGTGAGGACAATTACAGCTAAAAAAAGCAGAATTTCCACCATATTGTCCCAGGTCACACATGCACTGTGCATAGTTGAACACTCAATAGTGTGCTCCCTAGGGGTGCTCACCAGTTTCAGTTTATCTGATGATGAGTGCGATAAACTTTGCTTTTTGTTTGCTTTCATTCAGAAAGTGAAGTTCACAGTCCTCATCTTACAGTTTCCTCCACCAAATGATATTTTGCTGATCTGAATACAGCAGCTGCATTTGCTGCACCATCTATTGTCAGATGTGTCGTCAATGGCACAGCTTTTGGAAATTGGCACAGGTTATAGGTAATTCCAGTTTGGAGTTACATAACGCCTGTGATAGTCTATTGATGTACAGTATGTGAATCGTCAGCTGTGAACAAAAGATATGTCTTTATTGTGAAACCAAAATGTTACACAACACAGTGACAAGTACCACAACATATTTTTGTCTGTTATATAAAGTAATTATCAGGAGTCGTTTTCTCACATTCTTGGACAAATAAAATGTAATATAAACTGTTTTGTTTTTGTTTTTTTTGTTTTGTTTTTTTCTGGTTACATGCAGAAATGTGTTTTTCATATGCTGTCAAAAGCATGTTGGTTAATGGTTTACATTTTACTGGGAAATTTTTACTATTCACCCACTCAAAAAAGAAAGAAAAATAAAGATGTCACATGTGAAAAGGTCACACAGTCAGCAGCCAGTTATGAGGATGTCAAAGACACCCTTAAACATAAGGAAGTCGGAAACACTTAATAGATTATCTGGAAGAAATGTAAGATAAGGTATCAAAATGTTAATCCAGTATAAACAGAGAATGGTTTAAGAGTGTTAAATGACCAAATAAATAACCTTTGGCAAACTACCCTGAGAAACAGATTGAACAAAAAAAAAAAAAGAAGGAAGCTCTGGTTTGAGGGAAGGGAGTCCAATACATTTGAGTTTTACAATTTCTCCAGAGCCTTTTGATGTAGGGCAGTGTTTTTTTTTTTTCAAGATTTGAACTCAAGATAAAGCAAATAATTGATTGTGTGGTGCCAGATATAAAAAAATGTGCACATATGAAATTAAACAAACAGATAAGCAGATAAGAGTAACTTAGACCTAGTGGTCTGAAATAAGACACTTACAGAGCTGATAGAATTGAGTCATTAAGCTGAAAGTCACAGTACAACGGTAAATTCAAGAATCAGCACTCAGTTATATCATGTGAAGTTTCAGTAAAGCCACTGAGAATCTAGAAAAACAAACTTCTTCAAATATGAGGGGAAAAAAATCGAAATCAGCTGTAAAGGCAATAGTGTTGTTATTCAGCACATTTATTAATTTAGCTGTAAAACATATATTAATTGAAGTTTTATTCTCATCTTATGGTGTTAGTGTAGGCATAACAACATTATTAATGAATATTAACTGAGTCTTATTCTTTCAAGTCCAGACTAAGCCAAGGCAATGAAGTCAGACTCCATCAGGAGACAGAAATGGAGAAATGGACCAGTTCTCCTCTGGCCTGTAAGTAAACGAACACGTGAGATTTATGACTCCAGACTGCATCACAAATCAGATGTATGGATTGATATTGTTCAAAAATACACTTACAGTGTTTTCAAAGTATACATTTTATCATTAGTCTATTGTAATCTGAGTGAATGACCTTACTGTACATGCAAGCCACTGACGTTAAATGTCTATGTAAACTTATTTATTTCAAGTGCAAAATTGGTTGTACTTTATTTTACAGTAGGTGCACATACAGTAATACTAATTAATAAAAGGCATCTGGTTAGGTTCAAAACAGGACTGAAGCACAGGTCTGTATAAACACAGAATAAACGAGCAACTAAAGAAGACACAGGTGAAGGTAATGAGTAACTAAAGCAACAAACAAATACCCAAGAGGAATTAAACATGCAGGAAAAGAGAAACCAGGAACAACGGGACAAAATAAATTCCAAACATTTATTTATAGATGCTTCTAGAGATCCTGAAGATCTTGACTAGCTGGTTCAGATGTGTTTGATTAGAACTGGAGTCAAACTCTGTAGCAGTGTGAATGGACGCATGCCCCTGTTAAAATCTTCCTCTGTTGGATTTTTTTTTTTTAAGTAACTAAAAAGTAACTAATTCAGATATCATGCAAGTTAGTTAAAATGTTATAATTTGGAATCATAACTCAAATAAAAATATGATTCTAAGATATATAAATGCAAAATATGACATATTATGTAATTTGTCATTATTAGAATATAATTAAAACCACATGAAAGTTTTTGTGAATGAAAACATTATGGTCTACAATATAACAGTACATTTATTTACCCTAGTACAAAAAAAAGAAAAAGAAAGAAAGAAAAAATAATAAGTTGAGCGATTTAAACTTCTTTTTAAGAATTTATGTGAAATTCAACTTGATTTTTAAGTCAGTTTAATGTCATTTAAGTTGAAAAAATACTTAAAAATAAATTTGAGATGAAACAGGTGGATTTTCTTTTGCTGTATTAGAATAAAGAAAACTGAAGTCATCAGATTGGTTTAATCCGTTAGTATTTAACAAACCCTTTGTGGTGTCTGCTGCTGTGACAGCAGTGTCATCAGCTTTATCACGCACATCATTATGTGTATTGTAGGTTTACAGGGACACAAAAACAACCAACAAAAACATTTTCTGCTGAAACAGATTATCATTCAGGTGAGCAGAAAGAGGAATCAGTTTCCTGTTTCCTACCAGCACTGCAGAAGAGGATAGAGGAAACAGTGATGTCACATATTATCAGTAACACATCACTTGTCCCTCATGTTCAGAGAATGTGTCAATAAAAATTATCAGTTAATGTGCTACTAAACGCATGATTTTATCATCAATTACTGTGAAGGAAGAAGGAAAATAGCTCCAAATTTAAATTAGGTGGCCTTAACTGCTATGTACTTCGAAATCAATCATTTGATACCAACATTGTTCCCTGACCAAGATTCATCTCCCATACAACTCGGAGAAATCCAGTCAGCTGATTGTCTGCCATTCTTTCAAAAAGTGCTCACCACTTCTTGGCACAAGAGACAGCTTTTAACATCTAGTCCTGTGTTCTTGATTCTGATACAATGCACTTGTACAGTGTAATTATATTTTAAAATACCTGCATGTAATTACATCTGTAATAGATTTCTGTAATTACATTTATCGTTACACTGTTGACCCATCCCTTGCACCTTAAACCAATCCATACCACCAAACCTGTCCCTAACCAAGCCGTATCCAACATCAATGACAGCAGAAGTGTTTTAAAATACAATACAAACACAATAGGAACATTGTACTTATTTTTATGCAAGTACATAGTAGTTAAAGTCACTTAATATAAAGAGAAATAACCATTCAGTGTTTTAGTCTGGGCTTTACGTGGCAATCAATCAAAGGCCTGTTCACCAACAGACTGCCGGTTGGAGTATTATTATAAATCGCATCACCAGATGAAACTCAAAATTAATTTGTTTCTTTCTGTTGTTCAGGCTGGAGCACCAAAAATAGCATTGTTCCTGTCAATGCGATGAGTCTTCGCTCTTTTTTCATTTTGATGGACGAACCCTTGCAGGGTGGCTACATCTACACACCTCCAGAAACCTGATGATCGGCCTCTTCAGGACAATGCTTTGCTTCTCACTCACATCAGAAACTACAGAGGGGATTTCCTCACATGGACTTCCTGAAGATGATGGAGAGCTTTCTGTCAAATATAGCAATGGCTTCAACTCTTCACAAGAAGTCCTGCAGGTGTGTTGTGCAAGGGTTTGGTCATTGTATCCAGTTAAGTTTGACATTAATCGTTGCCGTTTCCAAGTCAAAATGCTCTAAGATCCCAAAAATAAAATAAAAAAAGTCCCTGACCTTTATCTATCTCAGTTGGCTTTGTCATTTCTGAATTATATTGGTGATGATTGCTGTTTTTAGTAATTTACTTGACATCACATGACATAAACATTATAAATTGAAAAAATATTAATTTAGCATAAACAAATTCTACTACATTACGTGTTCAGTGGAAGACAGAAGAGGTAAAATGGTTTTGGGTAAAAGAGCTTCTTAAGTGAATCCAGAGTTTACCAGATCTAAATGGCTTCAAATGAATTTACTCCACAGCATAATAATAATTAAAATCATGCATTTCAGTATGAAAGGATCTAGCAGCCACAGAGAAGTTATAAAATAAGGGAATGTTAGCTCAGCTGAAAACACAAGTGAAAACAACCTTGGCATTTTTTTTAATTTTATTACATTTAAAAACATCTTTGGGAAGGCATCTGAGTATATCTTCATCTTCATCTTAAGGCAATGATACAGCGCCCCTGCTGTCTACTGCTGGTAATTGGAGACTTCGATCAAGTTGTGGTCAGGGTCACGGAAATAGAGGGAGCGGATGGGACCCACAGCACCTGTCCTGTTAAAATAAGCTGATTTTTGATCTGATTGGTTTGATTCATGGCTTTGAAGTAACTGCCAATATTGCGTCTCAGATGTAAGTTATTCAGTATAAACTTCCTGTTTATAGAACTGCATGTCCTTTAACTGAATTCCAACATGCCTGTAATTAGCATTAGAAACAACAGCACTCCTGCTTGTGTGATATTGCTTTAATTATGAAGCATGCAGGAAGACAAAAAAATAAAAACCTTAAAATCGGAAAATTACGTGGAAGACATTCTGTGGCACTGTATGACAGAATTAATAATCAAGCATAAAAAGTCAAAAATGAATAGCTGTTATTTTATTTGTTCAATTTGCACATTTTTATTGGACTTATAAATTGATCTGTCGCGTGGTTTTGTTTTTCATTGCAGTTTCATTCCAATTCAACATTCTGTGGCCAATTCAAAACAAATTCCCTCTCATAAACAGACAGGTTCATAACAATTATGTCAAAACTCTGTGAAGGAAACAGTGTAAGTCACCTCAAGGTGGGCAGCGACGGTGGTCAGAGGGGTTTTGGTAATGAGGCACAGGTCAGCAGATCCCGGTGTCGGGGTTTTGGCTTTGGGCTCAAACTCCTTCCCAGTCTGATGCAGGTTGAGTTTTTGCTCTCTGAAACTCAGAGCTTTACGGTCGCCCTGAAGTGACAAGATTACTTAGACTCTGCTGCCACCGTGTGGTATTGTTTGCAGTGTGCTTTTGTGTCGAGTGATATTCTACCTTGAAAGTGATGACCTCCATCCCCAAAACCTTGGAGTAGAAATGTGTGGTTCTGTTCAGGTCCCGAACCGTGAGCACCAGGTGGTCCAGATGACTGATGTTCATGGGACAGGAACTTTTGAACCGGACGGATGAGAGTCCACCGAGAACTGACTGAGGGTGAACAAAGAGCTCAAATATCTAACTTATGCAAGCAAAGATAGATTTGTGATGAATGTACAAACAAAAAATTAAAGTACCCACAAATTATGTAATCGAATTATGTAATCCTGTTTTATTTTACTTGAACCACATTGTTTATATGCTTATAATCAACAGCTTTAAATAATTAGGTTTATGTTTTTCTTATTTTTTTTTTTATTATTATTATAATGCTCAGAATGGTTTATGCAATTGTAGTCTTGCATATCTGTCTTTTTGTCCAATTTCAAAATACTTTTGTGCTTTGTCCTCAAAACTTCTGATTCTTACAATACCATTCAAAAGTAAGATTTTTTTTATTATTCAGCAAGGACGCATTGAATTGATCAAAAGTAAAAATATTTATAATGCCATTTATATTTATATAAATATATTTCTATTTCAAACAAATGCTGTTCATTGAACTTTCTACTCATCTATCAAGTTTTCCACAAAAATAATATGCAGCAAAAGCTGTTTTCAACACTGATAATAATAAGAAATATTATTTCTGAAGGATCAAGTGACATCGAAGACTGGAGTAATGATGCTGAAAATACAGCTTTGATCACAGGAATAAATTATATTTTAACAGATATAACATTAAAAAAAAAAAAAAAAAACATTTTAAATTGTAATAATATTTCACAATATTAGAATTTTGCTGTATTTTTTTTTTTTAAAAATGCATTCTTGGTAAACAAAAGAGTAAACATCAAAAACATAAAAATATCTTAATTATTCCAAACTTTTGACTGGTGGTGTGTATCTAACTATCCGTCTTAAAGAATTGTCCTAATCCGTTAAGATATATGGAAAGCTGTGTGTACCTCTCCCAATCAGATTTTCCAGGAAATTAAATTACATCAATTTTTGTATCATAAATATTAACAATAACGTCTCTTAGTAACTTTCATACAACGTGAGACATGAGACATACGTCAGTCACTTCTGGATTCCTGACTGTAATATCTAAATCATGCCATTTTATGTAAAGCTGCTTGGAGATGATTCACATTGTGAAAAGCGCAGTACAAATAAATGTGACCCGAACTGAATCAGTAAAGGACCAGGTAGAGTCTAACAGACGTCTGCCTTTGAGCCAATCAGTGACCGAACGTCAAGTCCCCTAAATTAATATTCATGAGCCAAGCCTTTGTCATAGTACGATTCATAAATTCGCTTCCAGGAAATATCTCTCACATTTTTACAGTAATGAAACACTATTACCCTGCAAGTAGTAACTTCATACAATACTTTTCTATATTATTATTACATTTAATTGTATTATTACATGCACTATCAAACTAAAGAGAGAGAGAGAGAGAGAGACGTTGTTACCTTGCCGTGGGTCGAGTAAGAACGGAGAAAAGTGCTGCACACGCGTAGAGCCATGTTATCACCGACGATATCACCTGTGCTAACCTGTCTGAGCTCACAAAATCACAGAAACAAGTCTAACTGGAGAATGATAAGCGCTAGTCACCTGCCGTAATCACAGTTTTACACCCGACATCAACAGCCACACATCACAGAAACAGAACAAACTATTAGAAAGCATGGGCGGCGCTTAGCGCTCCAGAGGATGGCTGTAGTTAGTCAAATATGATTGTCTAAATTATAATTATCTTGTTTTAATTCAGTGTATTTTTAATTCACAGTCTGTCAAAGTTTACTGGTGTCGTTAGGTTACTGTAAATGATCATCCAGCTGCTGAGCAGTATAGTGACGGTTTTCCCGTGAAACCTGTTACTTTTCTCAGCGCTGGTTAGGATGAACCAATCACTGCCGCTCGAGGGGCTACAGGTAAGGGATGGATTTCATTCTTACATCAAAGGGAAGAAAAACTACAAAATAGAAAGAAAAAATATACAGTAAACCTGCAGTGTATAGATAGATAGATTGTTTTATGGAATGATTTGCAGACAGATAGACAGACAGATAGATAGATAGATAGATAGATAGATAGATAGATAGATAGATAGATAGATAGACAGACAGACAGACAGACGATAGATAGATAGATAGATAGATAGATAGATAGATAGACAGATACAGATAGATAGATAGATAGATAGATAGACAGACAGACAGATAGATAGATAGACAGACAGACAGACAGACAGACAGACAGACAGATAGATCGATAGATAGATAGACAGACAGACAGATAGAGAGATAGAAAGAAAGAAAGACAGACAGACATACATACATATATATAGATAGACAGACAGTCAGATAGATAGATAGATAGATAGATAGATAGACAGACAGACAGACAGACAGATAGATAGATAGATAGATAGATAGACAGACAGATAGACAGATACAGATAGATAGATAGATAGATAGATAGATAGACAGACAGACAGATAGATAGATAGACAGACAGACAGACAGACAGACAGACAGATTGCATACTTGTTTCTGAACGTCAAAGCATTCTGTATAGGTGTATAGACAGAAGGGAAGAGAGACAGATTTATGGTTAGATTGATAGATAGATAGATAGATAGATAGATAGATATAATTTTTGATATTTTATTTTACTAGTGGTTGCATAGACACTATAGTTTGTTTATGGAAGTGAGGATAGCTAAATAAAGTGAACTGTGACATATTATACCCAGAAATTCTTCATACAGTGGACTGCCAGTAAAACTGATCAAAATTTGGGATCAGAAATGATTCAGACACTTTGAGCTGAGCGTGTTTTGCTTAAGGTTTTTTTCTTTAATTGCTAATGAGATCTTTTTTACACCAAAGACTGAACAAAATGAAGCATTGCTTGGTAACTGGTTGAGCTAAATTGGTATTATCTAATTGTGTTCTTATATTTAACAGCTGACAGCTATTCAACTGAATTCATTACATATCTTTCTATCAAAGTTATCTGACATTATCAAGATGAATTTGTTCTGACACAGTTTAACTCTGAGTTCTTGTCATATTACCATTTTCTAAACTATAGCGAATAAACCGTGATAATGTGTGAAATGTTAAAAGTGTCTTTTACATTTAGGTTTGGCTGTATATTTTTCAGTTACTTTATATTTTTTTTATCAACACTTGTGGACTTGGTTACAGCTTGGACCTGAGGGCCTGAAGACATAAAGTGGTATCAGATTTGAAGATTTGGTCTGGAAAAGTGGGACAAGGATAATGTAGTCCAGTTAGTTCATGTTCCATGGTATCATGTGTCAATGGATCTCATCCTCAAAGTTTCACGATCTAAATATATAATACTGTTCATCAGTTTCCATAAAACTATGCATTAACACAACATTTACTTATTTTGAACCATCTTTTCAAATGACAGATCATTGTGATGGAATAAGAGTCATGTGAAAGTTGCATTTTGAAATCGTGATACTTCGACACTGTCACTTTGAACAGATGATTTAGTTCAGTGAACAAACCATCTTAGGTTTACCATATCTTTACCATATGTTTACTGTACTTATATTAGTGTTTGCAAAAACGGTAAACATTATTAAAACGACAACAAAAGCTACAAATAATGAGTCAAATCACATTATCAAAAATAATAAAATACGCAAATATGCAAACTTGTTTGTTTTTCAAAACACACTATTGCAGTCATGTTGCTGTACATGTTTTTTTTTTTATTATTGTAATATACAAATAACATTATGGCTTGAAGCCAGAACAGACTGATCAATATTTAGTAGTTGTCTCTCATCCAAGCAAAAGGCAGAAAGTGTGCAACATCTGTGCGCAGTAAGCACTGGTGTGATACAAGCAATCGTCACCTAAAGAATCCAAACAGAATTCAAAATAATGCTGAACGTGTGGAAAACCAATATTATTGGTGAATACAAACCTTGAACCAGAATGTGTAAAAAAAAAAAAAACCTTTCACAGCATATTATGTAGTATGTATTGCTGAATTAGACCGGCTGATAGCAGTAGGCTGTGTGATTCACTGTAAGCTCCTTTATTCCACAGCAGCACTAAACGTGATGGCGAGGCCACAGAGAAACGGTCAAGTGAGGAAACCATTTTATTCAATTTAAACACCGCAAACTGGAAGCTAGTCAAAAGATGACTCAAAATATAAGCTATAAATATAATGCTGACAAAATTAAGAAATTCTATCTAGTAACTCGCTCTTATAATACATGACCTCTGTACATAAGAATATGCATTTTTAACAATGGTTGGCTTGCTTATGATACATGAAATGTTGACGTAACTCATGGTGGAGAACATTATGCATCCCAAGTCGACACAGAAACAATAAAGACAGATATTTCATCTATTGTTTCTAAATAACACTGCATTTGTTTTTCTAGCATGGGACTAAAGGTCCTTAGCTCCCATATGAACCAACCATTACATAATGAGAAAAATAATTTCCTCCTCAGAGTAAGATAAACAATGCTATTCTCGATGTACAGAACTGTTAGAAAAACTTCCATTTAAGTCTTCATTTTAAACGTTAATATTTACAGACTACAACATACAAGTCAATATGTCAAAACATCCTTTACATTTTTCTTATTAGCATTGCACGACATTGCCTATACGTAGCCAAGTTTTTTCTTAAGATATATGAAGTAGATTTGAGTCCGCCGACTGATGCATTATCCTCATTTGGGAAGACGGGCAGAAATACAACCTGATGTGTCCATGTAGCATATTTACAGCCTTTTGTGTTTGTAACTGTAAAACGTGTCCGGCCAAATGTTTTTCAAAAACCTTCAGAAGCCAAATCAAAGTCTATTCTAAACAGGATGATGGATTCACTCAGAACTACTGTGAAATTTACTACTATTTATCTGTATTTAGTCATTTATGGTAATGGTGCAACTGGTACATCACACACTATGCTTTCATACCAACACTGTATGAAACCAAAATCATGTTAGATGCAGCAGATTCAATGTGTTTCCCAACTGAAATGTATTTGCGCATGAGCAGATTACACTTTTCTTGATCCTTAATGCTATTCTTGACGCTCAAATTATTCATTTTTATTAAAACGCAAACTTTGTTATAATATGATATGGAACACATAAAAGTACAACTAAAATTTCACTTTTAGTATGAAAGGTTTATGTACCGCTCTAAATTGCCCCTCAACCTATAATTTTGCTGAATGTTGATGTTCAGTTCAAGTAAATGATCAGGGCTCCATCTTGCACCAATTTTTATTCCATTGAAAGATGGGTCAAAATACACTGATGTGTAAATTGGGGTAAACCAGCAAATCTGATAAAACTTATTGATGGTTTCATATAGGATGTATGGGGAAATAAAATCTCAATACGAGTTCTCACATGACTAGGTAATAAATGTAAAGGGAAGGGAGGAAGGGATGTCAAAGTGTCATAAAACCAACTTTGGCTAGACGACACTCTCGCGGTTGGTGGAAACCAGAACCGCCCTCCGGCAAATAGGGCAGGTTGAGTTCTCTGAAAGCCAGCGGTCGATACAGTGCACGTGGTATTCATGAGAGCAGGGCAGCTTCCGTAATTTGTTGCCTTCGGCGTACTCCGTGATGCAGACACTGCAGGTTTTGAGCGCATCGCTCTCGCCGAAGGTTCGCATGGACAGGTTGTCAATCTGCTCTTTGGTGAGACCTCTGGGCTGGTCGTCATCTTCCTCGTTGAGCAAGAAGAAGTGCGCGAGTCGCAGAAAGGGCAGAGATCCGGTTTCATCCAGGCTAATGGGCGCCCGCTGTCTGCCTCGGTTCTCCCGAGGACTGTTAGCACCGGACGCTCCACCATCCACTTCCCTCTCCTCTGTCCGTGCCTCTAAACCACCCTGGTTAGAGCCTCCATTAACAGGAAGGTAGGAGTCCGCTTCACCTGCAGCGGCTTCGGTGGAAGCATCAGGGTTACCCAGTCCTTCAGCCAGCTCTGCAGCTGGGTTGTCTTCACGGTTCGAGTCTGGATAGTCCGAGTCCATAAAGTAGCTAAGTTCACCGAAGCCAGTCATGATCTGACGAATCATAGACTGTAGAGCCAATGAAGTGGCTTCCCCGAGTCCAGTGTCCGAGATCCTGCGAATGGGAATGCGGATAGTGCTGACGTACGTCCTCACTCCTGCCCGCTCCGAACGGGAGAAGGTCCGGCGGAAACCGCCGCGCTCAGTCTCATACAGTAAAGTGTTGTTGGAGGGCTGCGAACGAGACCTGGTACGGTTAGCGATGCTGTCTCTCTGGCGGTACTCTCCGGGACGTACCCTGCGTACCTGTAAATCCAGCATTATGGTTGGAGGACGACGACCTGAGGCTCCTGCTTCTCCAGTAGTTGCCTCCCTCTCCTGCGGTGCTCCGGGTAACTCGGGAGCTGCTTCTGATTCTTGACTTTCAATTTCCACTGTGCTCTGTCTAGACAGGAACAACTGCCGAGTCCTTGAGCTCCCCTCGACCTGGGGCTCTGGAAGGATCTCAGGATTGTGAGAAGGCAGGCCGTGCTGAGTAGGCGGAAGTCCATCCAATCTTTCGAGGTTGAGTGGCGAATGACCTCTTGCAGTGCGAGCCCTTGTCCGGCGCTGCTCTGGGCTTCTACTGCGGGCCCTAATTTGACCCCTACGTGGTTGCTCTACTGGGGGCAAAGTTGGAGGAGCTGGAGTTGGTGGATTTGGTGCAATTACTTCCGTGTTTTGAGTCAGGGTGATAGGAACTGGAAGCTCTGGCTCCACTATAACTGCCAGCTCATCCACCACTGGTTCCTCAACCACCTCTGCAGTTTCCATAAGATTCTCCGGCTCAGACACAGGGCCATCTGGTCTTTCCTGGCCCCCTTCCAGCCTTTCCGTCTGCGTTTGCTGCTCAGCTATGTTGCGATTGACATTGATCTCCAAGCTGAAACGGAAATCACCGCTGTTGGGATTGGTTTGGCTTACAGCCCGCCATGACTGGTTACCCCGGTATCCGCTCCTTGTTGTATTCCCCGTCTGTCGTACAGTGTTGAGCCAGTCAAGAAGGGTCTCCCCACTGGGGTTTTCCTCAGTGCCCTCCATCTCTGTTGCTAAGAATGACAAGAATATTATTTAAGAAATTATTAAAATGGCAGAATTACAGGGAAAGTCATCTGGATGGTATTGATTCTGTATAAACAGGAAAACAGTTGACTTACCAGCAGGGCCTTCCCTTCTCTCCTCAGTGGAGCCATTGCTGGGCAACTCAGGGCCATCCTTGACCTGCCGAAGGCGGCTTAACAGTTCATCTGCCGTAATTTCACCTGACCAAGAAACAAATGGGTTAGAAATGAGATGCCAGAGAAAGAGTGGGGATTTTGCAGGAACGTAAAGTCAACCTGACCAATCCAATGCACTGATCATTGCGGTCAAATCTGGACAATTAAATGCATGCAAATTTTCAATGGTTCTCCAGTTCAACCTTCTTTTAAAGACTCCTGAAATTAGAATTCTACGGCTTTTAGTTTGAGGTCATCTAAAATTCAGTTCACTTCTAAACGATAATCAACAAAATTAACTTTCAGAAGCTAAGCACTCTTAAAATTTATGGTCTTGTTCTTCAGAGATTAAGGTCCAAAAACTGATGCACTGAGGGGAAATTCCAAATGCTCACCCAATAAAATGCTCTCTAGAATCATTTCCCTTTAATACCACCTGCTTCTGACTAGCAACATCAACCTGAAAATCACAGTTCAGTGGTGTGACGAAGTCTATAAGTTGTAGTCAAAATCCCTGTTTCAAGAGGAAATGTCAACACAGTAAAGAAAACTGAGCTTATCAACCAATGGTGGCTGATAGGGTGAAATGTGAATGAAAGCAACAAGACTCAAATTCTTTTATTAATAATTGCATGGCTTGCACAACAAAACATCCTGATTAATGAGATATGGTTAAACATTTAACTGTTTTACACAGAACAAATAAAGCAAAACACTGCATATCCAACTGCAGTAAACTGCTGAAGGTCCATGTTGATACACAATGAAACAGGTTGGAAATAGATATGTATGACATATAACCTTTAATATAGTAAGTAAAAATAAAATAAAAGCAATAGCAGTGTTACAAAAAACAAGTCATTAAGTTTATTGAACAATCAAACCCGCAATAAAGCTTTCAAATAGAAAAATGCTAAATTTTACATTACATGTCATACCGCTTAACTATGAGTATTGCAAGAACACATTTCAATAAATATGAGCTGTCTAAATGAGTACAGAATAAAAAGAAAAAGCCAAGATCCCACATAACTATGACAGTCCATAAAAAGTGACATGGTTATTTGCAGCAATATTATGTGGCTTCAGTGATCTGATCACAGTCTGTTCATAATGCATTTGGGTGCATTTACATCTGCCATTTAAAATGTGGTCAATTGAGATTTTACGTTAATGCCAAGTGTAAAAAGGGGCAAAGTGTTTAAAAGTTTACAATATCAAGACTTTTCAAATGACGACACATGCATTTTTTGATACAACATATCCAAGGTGCTTTCCAATGGTCTCATTTCTTTTGACGAAGTTGGATATGCAGAATTTCACCATCAGATGTGAGTTTTCAAACTTTATGAAGTCTAGTCTTTATTCAGTAGCTTTCCAAAAAGACTCCTCATTAAACAGCAACAGAACAGGACAGTACTGAAAACCTCCGGACTTACCAGGACAAGAAATGTCCATTCAATGCCATCTCCTGGCAGGGCGCATGGCTAAAGGAAGCTCCAAAATAACATTCCTTTCCACTGTCCTGGGACATAAAAGGATTGGGTGTCTTCATAAGTTTGTGTTATGTTTGTTTAATAGTTTCTGAGCACAGAAACAAAAAGCAAACCATTCAAATAAATAAAATGCAAACCTAAATTGGAAAATGTTTGCTTACCAAAGAACCCAAATTGGAAACGAAAGACCCATGGTTTCTCAATTTCTGAATGAAATCAAAGCGATGAACTTGTTCTGGACCTTAAAACGCACACGCATGTATCTCTCAATTTTTATTGTAGCTTGAGCTCACTTGCGTTCTCAAAATTAAACAATAAATAAAATAAACAATCATTTGCTGCCAAAACAGTGATGTTTAAGAAATCCATTTCATGCACACAATGTGGAAAAGATTTTGATAAAAATAGTCTCGGCGTTCAAATTCAATTAAGTCAATTTTATGATGAAATTCAAATAATAATTTTTTTATGCTGTTTAATGGGGTGAAAGATTGCTGTAGTGGAATGATCATCTCTTCTAGTTTACTACTAGTTATAGCACAAAATAAACGAACAAACATCAGAAGGTGCTGAAAAATACAGTACAACTTACTGAAATGTATCATGTGTCATGGAATCACTCATCAGCTAATCAGTCATGTAAATTTACACATACCTTAATAAAGCCATTCAATGTCCATAGCTTCTAAAAACATCTAGAGAGGAGCATTTTGCTAAATATAATTAGGCTATGCAATATAGTGTATATGTGCTTGTGTCTTTAAATAAATCCGTCACCAAAAACTGTTTTATGACAGCCACCGTTTGAATGTTTATATTTATTATTATATATTGTTCACCATAAGACTAACAATGTGCACTAACAAATTCAATATTGTAAATTTTGATTTACTGCGGACTTTAAATAACGTTCTGTTTTGGTTTTGTCGTTTCAGTAAACAATTCATTTAGGTGCATCACTAGATGTGATTGGTCATGGATCACATGTGTAACATCTCTGGTTCACCACACCAGGTTTGATGCTGGTGATAAGATGCATTTTGAATGTTACATTGGAAGGGTAGATTTGTGTATAGCGACTTTTGCACAGTAAATGTGAAGAACTTGGGTCTGTTCCTCGCACCTAGCTATTGTATGGCTTTTGAAGACTTGTAACAGCACACACTGTGGACTGAGTAGTGTGGACTACTTCTGTGGTACTTTTTTCTTTCTTTCATTTTAGGAGTCACAGCATCTTTCATTGTATAGAAAAGAGCAGCACAGCAATTCTGTGAAATTTCTCTTATATTCCACAACAGACAGAGAGTGAAAAAAAAAAAGATAACTTTCATTTATCAAACCTTGATTTGTAAATAAAATTGTTTTAGTCTGTGGATTTGATTCATCCTTCAGTTACCCAAAATAGATATTTAGAGCTACAGAATGATAGAACACCTAATGCCTGAAATCCAAAACATCGAGAATAAGTACAGGTGTATTAAAATAAATTCATTGCACACAGACTGAAGTAGTTTAAGTCTTTGGTTCTTTTAATTGTGATGATTTTGGCTCACATTTAACAAAAACCCACCAATTCACAAATTCTCAACAAATTAGAATATGGTGACATGCCAATGAGCTAATCAACTCAAAACACCTGCAAAGGTTTCCTGAGCCTTCAAAATGGTCTCTCAGTTTGGTTCACTAGGCTACACAATCATGAGGAAGACTGCTGATCTGACAGGTGTACAGAAGACAATCACTGACACCCTTCACAAGGAGGGTAAGCCACAAACATTCATTGCCAAAGAAGCTGGCTGTTCACAGAGTGCTGTATCCAAGCATGTTAACAGAAAGTTGAGTGGAAGGAAAAAGTGTGGAAGAAAAAGATGCACAACCAACTGAGAGAACCGTAGCCTTATGAGTATTGTCAAGCAAAATCAATTCAAGTATTTGAGTGAACTTCACAAGGAATGGACTGAGGCTGGGGTCAAAGCATCAAGAGCCACCACACACAGACGTGTCAAGAAATTTAGCTACAGTTGTCGAATTCCTCTTGTTAAGCCACTCCTGAACCACAGACAACGTCAGAGGCGTCTTACCTGGGCTAAGGAGAAGAAGAACTGGACTGTTGCCCAGTGGTCCAAAGTCCTCTTTTCAGATGAGAGCAAGTTTTGTATTTCATTTGGAAACCAAGGTCCTACAGTCTGGAGAAGGGTGGAGAAGCTCATAGCCCAAGTTGCTTGAAGTCCAGTGTTAAGTTTCCACAGTCTGTGATGATTCGGGGTGCAATTTCATCTGCTGCTGTTGGTCCATTGTGTTTTTTGAAAACCAAAGTCACTGCACCCGTTTACCAGGAAATTTGGAGCACTTCATGCTTCCTTCTGCTGACCAGCTTTTTGAAGATGCTGATTTCATTTTCCAGCAGGATTTGGCACCTGCCAACACTGCCAAAAGGTGACCATGGTGTTGGTGTGCTTGACTAGCCAGCAAACTCACCAGACCTGAACCCCAGAGAGAATCTATGAGGTATTGTCAAGAGGAAAATGAGAAACAAGAGACCAAAAAAATGCAGATGAGCTAAAGGCCACTGTCAAAGAAACCTGGGCTTCCATACAACCTCAGCAGTGCCACAAACTGATCACCTCCATGCCACTCCATTGAGTACACGTACTGTAAATGAACATACTTTCCAGAAGGCCAACGGTTGACTAAAACGTTTTTTTTTTTTTTTTTTATTGGTCTCATGAAGTATTCTAATTTGTTAAAATAGTAAATTGGTGGGTTTTTGTTACATGTGAGCCAAAATCATCTCAACTAAAAGAACCAAAGACTTAAACTACTTTAAGCTGCGTTTCCACCGCTGGAACTTTACCCAGGAACTAGGGACTTTAGGCTGGTACTCGGTGTGTTTCCACCGCAGGAACCAGGAACTAAAAGTTCCGGGTAAAAAAAAATGCCCCTCAGAAAGTCCCTCCTCGCAAGGTAGTACTTTTTCAAAGTTCCGGAACTTTCGGGGGCGGGACTTGGGCGCTAAACATGCTGATTGGTTGAGTTCATGCAGCATTGTGATTTCAAACACCATTTATTTGGATCATTTTCAAAATATTACTGTTATTGTGTCATGAAATGTAATTTTAAAAGTAGAATTTAAAAGTAGTTTTAAATTCAGGCGAGAATGTAGTTGTTTAAAACTCAAATCTGCGGTTTATTTATAAAGACAGCGCCTATTTAAAAATCTGTTTCACCGATTTCGGAGACGGTCAGCTCCACGTGATCATCGGGAGCTCGGTGCTCATGTATCCGCTGAGAGCAGCCTCAACTCGGCTAGTCCTTCTGATATGTGCTGCTGGCTCTGATGTCTCTTTAATGGTTAAACATAAAATATTATTCATTTTGGGTAAATCTAACAGGTAATCTTTGGTCTGTATTCAATTTATCTATATGTTATAATGAAAATAAAAAGAAGCAATTGATAAAATATTTTGTTTCATTGTAATGGCTGTATTTATACACATTTCCTTAAACTAAGTACATTTTTGCTGCTATTATTATTTTTAAATGAAAAATGAAACGAGGCAGTGGTGTTTTATATCATATTTCGTCTTATTGTAAATATACAGTGAGGAAAATTGCAGTAGCCAAGGCGAGCTGACTGATGTTATCAAGTACGCGGCTGTTTGCAGAATTACCCGATTTGCGTCGTCGCAGACATCACATTCCCGAGTCGAATGCGCAAAGTCTGAACTAGCGAGGATGCAAGTCCAAAATTTGCGTACTTTGTATTGAGAAACGCACGCAGACCTACATCACCAGACTATTTGCCTAATCTTCCCGGTACTTTAGACCGTGGTGGAAACGCAGAAAGCAACAGGTCTGTGGGGAAAAAAGTTGTGCAATGAATTTATTTAATACACGAGTTTCACAATTTGAGTTGAATTACTGAAATAAATGTACTTTTCCACGACATTCTATTTTATTGAGATGCACCTGTACGTGATCATTTTGCTGGCATCACATGTAGCTTGTATACTTGCTCTAATAAGCACCTCATATACAGCGCAGTCATCATGTGATTTTATGTTGACTTAAAACCCAGCAGCAACTATAACTTCAGCTTCACTTGTGTATCATTATCCTTTATACTACTCAAATCTTCATTCTATTTACATCCCAATACCACTAAAACATAAATAAAACACTGCTCTGTTACACCACATGCAATGACCAAAATGTAAAGCACATTCAGGTTTATAATCTTGATAAAAATATTTAAAAGCTAAGGATTTACCAGGGTTCCCAAGCAGATTGTTGTCTCTCATGAGCCGATAGTCTTCTTCGCTGAGATTGTTGACGAACTGGTAGAAGGCCTCTTCTCGGTCCAGACGGTCCAGCTGTCTTCTGCGTTGTATTTCAGATTGATCGCTGCTGCCCTGATCTGCATTATCCTGACCCTCCATCACTGCGCCCAGCTGTCAGATCCAACTACACACAAAAGCAGAAACAACACGTTAGTGTCAATCAGACCAAACACACACAGATACACTGACCACAAACCACTGTGTTCAACTGTACATGACATGTATCTATAATAATAAACATAGCAATCGTCCATTACTAGCTATATGATACCATCACTATCAAATAATAATATTGGCATGATATGGCCACACAGTTCCTGTGTATGTATACACTGCGCTCCAAATTATTATGCGAGTGAGATATCAATAGGATTTCGGTACAATAAAGAGTCAGATTTTTGTTTGTGATGTTTTTCACATCTTTTTAGATAACTGGTATCAATCTCAGACAGGTTTGGTCAATAGTTTATCAGGTCTTCTGAGGTAAATGGAAACCCTTCTTAAAGAGGTTGCTCCACATTATTAAGCAAGTCACAGTTCTCATGAAATATGGTGAGGAAGAAAGATCTTTCTGAAAAGTATGAAACAATGCAATGTCTTGCAAAAGGCATCAAAACAAACAATATTTCACGAAAAGCTAACAGAAATGATTGAACTGTCAAAAGATTTGTGAGTGACTTAGAGCACAGAAGATCTTGGTCAGATAAAGATTTATTAAGGAAGGTTTCTGTCAAACAGATGAACTGTATTGTAATGTCAGCTGTAAGAAAGCCACTGCTGAGCAGCAGACAGGTGTTTGAAGCTCCTTGAGTCTCCAGATCTTCTCCGTGCAGACTGACAGTTGTGTGTGAAGCTGCGTTTCAGTCAAACCTCACAAAGAGAAACCTGCACAGTGGCTGTAGAAACACATTTTCAAACTGTTTCGCACAATGGTATTCATGCAGCATGGGATAGTGTGTATCCTACATTAAAATCCTTGCGCACCATTCTTCATTTTACACCACAGCAGAAAATGGTTAGTTATGAACCCCACATCTTTCAGAAGTCATTTTGACACCCAAAAATGACCTTACAGTACATCTCACTTCCCAATATTCCAACCCAAATCATCACCCAGCGCCTCCTCGCTGATGTCTCAGTCTCATTGGAATAAGATGGCCATTCATCAACTATCAGAAATCCATTCATCTGGACCATCAAGTGAATAAAACTATTTAAAGACAAGTCTTGATGTGTTTCTACAGCCACTGTGCAGGTTTCTCTTTGTGAGGTTTGGTTAGTGACTGAAACGCAGCTTCACACACAACTGTCAGTCTACATTGAGAGGATCTTGATACTCCAGGAGCTTCAAACACCTGTCTGCCGCTCAGCAGTGGCTTTCTTACAGCTGCCATTACAATACAGTTCATCTTTATCTGTCCAAGATCTTCTGTGCTCTAAATCACTCACAAATCTTTTGACAGTTCAATCATTTCTGTTAGCTTTTCGCGAAATATTGTTTGTTTTGATGCCTTTTGCAAGACATTGCATTGTTTCATACTTTTCATCTTCAGAAAGATCTTTCTTCCTCACCATAATTCATGAGAACTGTGACTTGCTTAATAATGTGGAACAACCTCTTTAAGAAGGGTTTCCATTTACCTCAGAAGACCTCAAACTACTGACCAAACCTGTCTGAGATTGATACCAGTTATCTAAAAAGATGTGAAAAACATCACAAACAAAAATCTGACTCTTTATTGTACCGAAATCCTATTGATATGTCACCTGCATAATAATTTGGAGCGCAGTGTAACGTTAGGTGTGTTTTTTTACTGTTACCTGAAGCTAAAACTAAAAAGCGCTCGTGGATTGGAATAATCGTGTTAAGTCATTAAAGAGTAAGGTAATATTAAGAGTTGGACTGTGATCTCTCAAATCTGTTCAAATATAATTAGCTGACTGCAACCAGAGACTGAAAACAAAATGGCATCAGCGAGCTAAACAGGCTAAAGGCTAAAGCTCAAGAATTTCAAGGAAAGCAACCTTTACGTGTGTCCTTGATGCCACATACAATTAACACAGTAAATGAATCACCAGTGTAAGTCAGATCATAAACGTGCTGCTAAACATCAAAGCGATATGACCAATATTACATCAACGGTGTATTTCGCAATGTGTGACGACAAACCTCTCGCAACCACGAACTGAGGAAAATCATAAAGCTAATGCTAGCTGTAGCATGAGCACAAACTGGGTTTAATCTCGCTCGCACAGCCTAAGAGAACAGCTATGTTGTTCATGCTAAGCTAAGGCGAAGCTAGCGTTACGTTAGCACGGCTATGAGATAAAAACAGCCAGCAGTCAGCGAGCTGTCCGTCATTTCGACGATCGTAACAACTGACTCGCGAAATGAGAAAAACGCGGAAGAATACCTTAATAAATGTGTCGAAGAAGCCTTATCTAGTCACTGTTCCGTATCTGCCTCGTAGATGTTTGTAAATGTTAATCTTGACAGCTATTCAGGAGTTCATTTTCTCAAGCGTCTCTTCAGCGTCGAATCTACTTCCGGTGTGCGGAACTGTAATACAACTTAAAAGTCTTATCAGTCGTATTTAATTAACAGGTAGCATATATGTGACAGGCTTCACAGAGAATATTGGTATAGTTAAATTGTGGCATATTTAGAGCTTAGTAAAAGAGATTCATCTAAAAAGTGCATTCTTAGCCCATCTTACCTGAAATATTACACAAAAATAAATTCATTATTATTATTATTATTATTATTATTATTATTATTATTATTATTAATCAAGTGTTTGTTATAAAAATCCAGTACCTGATTGTCAGATGTCATCATTGAAAGTCATCATGACTTTTGGAAGTATCCTTGTTCAAAAGTCCATATGTGAAACACAATTTTTCATTTACCAACAAAGAGAAATACAAACACAATCAATTGTTATTTTCAAGATTAGCAGTGGCTTAATACATCTCAGAAGTAGATCAAGAAAAACAAACTATCTAGCATATAAAAAAATTCAAATCTGTCAATAATATGCTGTTAAACAGGCATGTACAGGGGGGGGGGTTGCTTGAGAACCTGCCCCTTTTCCCCTTGATGCCCAGTGCCCTTTTGTCAAGGCAGTATTTTTTATTTTATATATATATATATATATATATATATATATATATATATATATATATATTATATATATATTTATATATATATATATATATATATATATATATATGTGTGTGTGTGTAATTAAACGCCCTTCCGTAAAGGCCTGCCCAATCTAACTATTAGTAAAATTAATAATTTAGCCATAAATAAAATTATCCACATGATGGCCTTTCACCTGACGATCTCATCCGGGATCATCCCTCACATTCAGAGGTTCAGACACCTTTGCCTTTAGTAATTTCAACGTGCTACCAGATGCCTTCAATAACGTCCACGGTGCCAGTAAGTGGAGTTCTCAGCGGAGCTGTGTGCTTGTTTATCTATATTATTAAACTATTATTATTATACAAGAACGACATGAAGAGAGCATGTACAGCTGTTGTTTATATTGCTGTGTGTAGCCTGTGGAAGGAACAGCCAGGGGCTATAATATTTATGTTCAATATTTTCCTATTGACACATTTATGATTGGTTTATAAAGACTACTAACAACACCTTTATTTATTTATTTATTTATTTATTTATTTATTTATTTATTTATTTATCACAGAATATAGCACAAAATGTATAGTTTATATACTAAATGATATGTGAATCAGTACTGCAGTATTCATATAGTTTAGTTATTTATTACCTGGAGATGACTTGAAAACACACATAAACCATATATTTTCACAATCGTGTGTTTATGGTCCTCACGTGTCATCAGTAAAAATGTTTCTGCTTTTATTTATTTTTTCAGCTCAGCTACAGACATAGCCTGATGCTTTTGTCTATATTAGGGATTTCCTGCACTCATAAGATATTACTTCTCTGAGTCTGTTTTGGACTTTCTGCACAAGAGCGCCCTCTGGCTTTGAGTATGAATGAAACACTGCCAGAGAGTGTTAACATTAGATCAAATAAAACATCAGGTCATGACTATCAATACTGTCTCTTTGAATTTAAATCTAGATTTAAATCTAGAAACCTTTACATGAACACACCTGCCCGAATAAAGTGTGGGGGACGAATTTACATTTAAGCAAAATAAAATGTTTATTAAATATTAAAAATGCAGCTAACGTAGTTCTACACACACCGGTATAAACAAAAGGTGCCTGTTCTCTTTCGTTCTTGCTGTTTATTTGGTTAAAGTTTAAAGGGTGTCGAGGGGTCTTGTCTTTTTTGTTATCTGACTAAAATCTATTCATACTTTGAATTATTATTAATACAGTATTTATTGTAAAAAAAACAAAACATAGACTGCCTTAAAAATAATTATCACAACACTGGAAAAACAGGTTTATACCGATTTTCTCATCCTTATACTTATCAATCCTGTTTTTATTATAATTATCATTCAAAAAATTAATAAATTCACAACAATATTAGAAAAGACTTCTATTTTAATTAAGACAGCAACAGTAAGGTTTACAACAGCAAAACCACCATACCAAAAAACAATAATAATAATAATATCAAGTTTCTAATTCCAGAGTAATTAAGAGGTGCAAAAAAATAAATAAAAAAGAATTTAAAAAATGGTCTTTTCTGTTCTGTGTTTCTTTTTCGAAACTGCGTCAAGGCATTTGCTGCTGTATTAATACAGAGGCATCTGTTTCCATACATGTATCAGCAAGGAGCACAGCCCTATTAAAATCCCTTTATATACTTTGAGTACCTGCCCCTCAAATTTAGGATGGTTTCTGCACAACATTTTATAAATGAGGCCCCACATGTTTTGACAACAATAGGTCAAGTTGGTGGCAGTCCTTGGTTGAATGTCTGAAAAGCAAGCAGAAAGAACATTGGGATTGTGAGATTGTCTGATTGGATGGGCCATGTGCCTGTATCAGTGGGCCTAATGAAGATATTTAGAAGAAGAAGGGGCCAAGTACTGAACCTTGTGGTGCTCCAGTGGTTAGATCATGGTATTTAGACACCTCTTACATCTAAGAAATGTTGAAAGATCTACCAATGAAGCAGGGCCAATGTTTCATTTCACAGGGCCCATCTCCTGGCTCAGTGAATAGTCTAAACCACAAAGGCCGCTCTCATCACAGGGCCCCGGACAAAGCCTGTTTATATATGTTTGGTTGTCATGCAGGTTATTCTGTAAAATAGAGCAATAATCACAAACATATATATGTGTGTGTGTGTGTGTATCATATATGGAATATATCATATATTGTCAGGAGAAACAGGCTGGATTCAGATGCGGGTTTACACAGAGCTTTATTTAAGCAGAGGAGGCAGAGCAGATGAGTAAAGTTCCACAGTTTCGCTCGTAGTGAGAGGATGAGAAGTCGAAGCAGATGAGTAACGTTCCACAGTTTCGCTCGTAGTGAGAGGATGAGAAGTCGAAGCAGATGAGTAACGTTCCACAGTTCAGTAGGTATGACCGCCGAGACCGGAGGGTTGACAGCTGGAAGCTTCTAGGAGCTCTGCGTTTGTAAGAACAGAGGGGCAGAGAAAACAGCTAAACACACTGGAGCCTGAGGACAAGACACGACAAGGTGAGTACCAAGATCAGCTAGAAGATCGGAGCTATTGGAACGAGTAACAACAGTCTGACAATAGACAGAGAAACACAGGGAATAATAAAGGGAAAAAATTAGAAGAACATAGAGAACAGGTTGCGAGCAATTAAGGTTAACAACGGGGAAACAAGGAAGGCGGGGAAAACTCAAACAGGCAGACGCGGTGAGCTGTCAAACCATCCAAACACACACACACAAATACACACACACACCAAAAAAGGCAGGTGATTAGGCCTGAGACCCGACATATATATTCCAATATCTCTATCCAATATCTACATGTTTCTCATGTACAGTAATAGGTGTTTGGAAGAGGTGGCATCAAACTAAGTAGTTATTTTTATGTATTTTTTATTATTTGTCGACTTGTCATGCCATTAGACTTGAGATGTTTTTTGTTCTCTTTATATATAAAATAATGGGTTTACGTTGTAAGTGTTGTTTTGTCACCATCTAGAAAAATGTTTCATTTGTCACACTTCTGACATGACTAGATCAGAAATTTGAATATGAATATACAAGATCTGAGATCCCAAAAAAATGGGATCACCAATCACTATTATGGTGACTTCAAAACAATTACAGTAGTAAACGGGTACATTTCTGATAGTGGCACAGTTAAAGACAATTTTATAAAGTGAGTTCACAGTAAAACAAGAGCAGTAAATCACCGTGATGCAAGCATCATTCTGCTGTTCATTCACAGTCATTTAAAACAAAATGACCCAGCATGCGTTGATTTCACAGTAAACGTCTGACTACAGTTATTTATTGCAAAATAGCCTAATATTCTTTAATTGCGTAAATTCCAGGCAATTTTTTTAATGTGGACTTTCAAAACATCTTATTTTGTCTTCCATGGGACAAAGAAAGTCATACAGGTTTTGATGTAATTAAGGACAGAATTGTCATTTTTGGGTCATAGTTTAATATTAACCATTATAGCATACATTTTAATTAATAATATCTTTGTAAGAGTCCAAAACATTCATGTATAAATTTCCAATTGTGGTTCTGATGTCTCATGAAAGCTTACTTTTTTGTTTCTGCTTGTTCTTTGGATCTTAGGACAAACGTTTAGTGTAGTTATTTCATCAGACAATTTTATGACTGTAAATGCATTTGAAATTCAGGCCAAAATAGTCAAGTTTGAGTACCTGAATGTCAGTTTCCTTATTCAGTAAGAAGAAATAATATTTGGAGGTGTTAGTTGTTCTTTAATCATGCTCATTTCTTTACTTTAACACATAAAGGAACTGTATGTTTTTCTAATATTATCTAATAGATCATCCAGTCTTCTCACCTGGTGTGTTGTGACACATTTAAACATTGGTTGCAGATTTGTTCTGGGTCACAGAAGCAGGCAAAACAATAAGAATCGGAAAATACAAATAATCTCATAATAGTGCATGTTAGAATAACAAAGCAAATAGATTTATCAGCTACAAAGAAAGAATGGGGGGAAGGGGGGCACTTACCATATATTTTGTTGTTAGTGTCATTGGCTGTGTGTCCAATCAAACTAATGGTTCAAAAACATTGTGCAGGAAAGTTAGAGGCAGTATCTTTGTCAATGCATGTTAAAACTTCTCCATGGTTGAAAAAAAACAGATTTAAGATTTTCATCTCTTCATCAACTTGCTGAAAAGGTAATTAATGTAAATGAACAGGTATTTAAATAAATAACTCATATTATTTTAAACATTTGTTCACAATACAGCAAATGCAATAAATGTGGAAAATTAATGAAACTCAAACAAAAATGAGTAAAAGTTTCAAATGAGAAAACAATAAACAAAGCTCATCTAGTCTGTTGACAGACTGACAGAAGAGTGTTTCTGGTGACATTCATTCACCTGACTATTGAAGAGAAAATCTATGATAAATATGTGAATTAATGTAATGCAGAACATTATTGTTAACGGTTACCCGATAAATTCTGAGTCCTAGTTTGAAGCTCTTTCAAGATTTGATTGACATCTATTCAACATGTGGGGAAGTGAAAAATAATAATAATGATAATAATGATAACAGTTCACTACAGTTCTGAAATAGCTTTACTTTAACACACCATGTGCAATGCTAAACTGTATCCGTTATAATCTAAATAAAAAAAAATTAAAAAGCATTCTACCTTAACTAAAAAAAAAAAAAATAATAAAATCCAACGAATGCACCAGTCATAGGCTATTAGAGAAAGCACATACATTTCATACACTCTCAGAAATAAAGTTACAAAAGCTGTCACTGGGGTGGTACCTTTTATTAATATGTACCTTTATCCGCTCTTTGGGATCAAGGGTGTTCCTTTTGAAAAGGTACTGCCCCTTTGACAGCTTTTGTACATTTATTTCTGAGTGTTGAACAAACGTTACCTAACAAATATTACAAAAGTATCACAATATTCTGATTTAAGACAAATATAAAACAACCAAGAACATAATGGGATTAAAAACTGAACACAACAACAGTTTCAGTCACTGGAAGTCATTTATACTCTCAACCAGAACATACCATGATAATGATGGGTAAACATTTAATTAAACCCTAATTCATGTCATATTTACCATTCAGGCATGCATTGCCATACTTTTAGAGAGAGAGAGAGAGAGAGAGAGGGCACACATGAATATGCCACATTAAATGTAAGTGTGGATATAAGAAGTTTATAAATATACTAACTTAACCCTTGTGCTGCATTAGGGACATTTTTCGTCATTTGCAGTTTAATTTCTTGGACCATTTTGGTTGTTTTAATGCAAATGGTATGTAATTTGGCAAAATTGTGACTTTTTGGATAAATGTAAAAAATTTGATCCCATTTTGCAAAATATGTAACACACACTGTGTAGATCAAATAGTAACACTCAGCACCATAATGACCAAAAATGGCCCATTGAAACTCATTAAAACGTCGTTTAAAGCCGGGGCCATCATTAATACATTAATTTATGTTGAAACCTCCTTTCATTTTGAAGCAAAAGCATTATATTTGCATTATATAGTGTATTCCACCAGATGACGTCACTACATAGGTATTCCCTATGGGTGGAAATGCACGTTATTTTCCTGGTTTCCACTAGGGGCACTATTGACTGTGTTATGAAGCATTTTAATGGCTCAATGATCTAAAATGATGTTTCTGAGTATGTGTGGATGTCTGAGAGCAATGTGTGTCTGCGTTGACAAGAGTGTGTGTGTGTAGGGCTTAAATATAATACATGGTGTTTAGGCGAGTGACAAATCACAATATCCTGAAGGTCATATTTTACCCGTTCTGTCTATCTCTCTCTCTCTCTTTCTCCGTGTGTGTGTGTGTGTCAGTGGTGTAGGCTAATCTTTGACATATTCAAGACTGTGATAATCCAAAGCCAAGGTTTTCACTTCGCATTTAGTATATGGAATATAATTACATTTTTGTGTTTTTTCCTCTTGATGGTATCGTCAACAAAACTGGAATTTAAAGGGTTAAAATCCCGAAATAAATAAATATTTGGTAGTTATTATGAGGACTAATCCTGGTTAAAAGATTTAACTTAGTAAAAGTGGAAAATAATAATATTATATAATATTTTAGGCAATGTTTAATATGTGACCATTTTTAGTCATTAATGCACTCAACGGCGTAAAATATATAATGCTGCACAAGGGTTAAATGCACTAGGAAAAGCAATGGCATCAGCTACTGTCATCTTTGTTCACATTTATTCTAGGCATTAACAGAGTAAAGCGATGGAAAAAGTGTAACCACATTCAAAAGGCAGCATTCAAAATCTTCTTTTAATTTGTACTGTATATGTACTCCATAAACATTATTACAAAACTCAGCAAGTTACCAATAGTACATTTCACCATACAGGCTTGTTCACAAATATTTAAAACCTTTGCAACAGATACAACATAAAATAGTACAAGAATAATTTACATGAAAATCTATAAAACAGCAAATAGTTCACAATTTTTGTCTGTACCTTTTAGCCTATAAGTGTTTTCCACGATAACACAACACTCTCACAACAAGATAAGTTTCCTCTTACAAAACTTGCAACAAAATGTAGTCTTTTTTTGTTTTAATTTTTTGTTTCTTAATATTTTGGTTTTTAAAACCAAAAGCTCATCATTATACATCCTTTTCACTGCCTACAGAGGCACAAAAAAGGTTACTCACACACACACGCACACACACACACACACACACACTAATACTTCACAGCACTTTCTAAGAAAAATATACACATACAAAATATCTTACAAATTGGCACAGAGAAAAATATACAATATTTCTGTGATGTCGAGAGTTAATTAAGAATCCCTCTGGTATCAACTCTAGACAATATTTATAAAGCTCAATAATTTCTCCAACAAAAAGGCAAAAGCAATTCCAATTAATGACAAATAATTGTGTTGTGAAAACATCAAACAGAACCATCTATTGTACATTCATAAAGAGAGGAGTAGGGTTTTGATTCTTATAATCCTTGTCATAATTTCTGGGCGAATACAGTTACCCTCTTAGCACCAGTAGGAGGAGGCAGCTTAACAGTGGCATGTTGTAAAAACTTGAAGTACATTCAGTTGACAACAGGCAGAAATGAGAGAAGGCAGGCTAGACGGGCGAGCGGCCCATGTGCAGTTTCCTCATCAGCATCATCCTG
Source organism: Cyprinus carpio (assembly GCF_018340385.1). Taxonomy (NCBI): domain Eukaryota; kingdom Metazoa; phylum Chordata; class Actinopteri; order Cypriniformes; family Cyprinidae; genus Cyprinus; species Cyprinus carpio. Next base: position 5,870,716 of record NC_056610.1, on the reverse strand, counting down.
CTGTTAAACATGGCCAGCTGGAGGCAGAAGGGGACGGAGTGAAATCTTTCAAAGGTAAAAGCTATAGGTAAGGCATTACTTTACCTGAGATATCCTCCTAGAGTGACTCTTTTAAATCAAAGGTGTAATTTATTCATTTATGTGTGGTAAATGCCAATGGATCAAAGGACAAATTTGGTTTCAAAGGTTTCCCAGCTAAGATTAAATTTGTGATAAAACCTAGGGGGCACTAATGTGCCACTAATAAAACCTACCCAGGCACATTGAAAATACATGCCTCTATCTACATTTCTGCAAAAAAAAAAAAAAAAAAAAAAAAAAAAACCTACCTATGTGTACGAATCGCTGCAGTTTCCAGTTGAAATGAACACTAGAGGCAGTAAAACTCAGACAACTGTACAATGCGATTGTACAATTTATCACACAATATTATGTCATGACCTCAGAACGATTTTAACATGCTGTGAGATTTTAAAAAATGATACTTTTGAACGTTAGCATCACAAATACAGCTTCATATGTATGATTTTCTAACAGAAGTTTGCTCGGTGGCGCACCCGATACAGCATTGCACTTGTTTGGTGAAGCGCTCCGGTGTTAATCCTGTGAAACTAACAGCTCAAACTACCATAGAAATAAGTTAAAATACCACAGTTAGCATGGGTAGGTTTGGTTTGGGAACATGATAGAGCGTTAACCTTTAAGCTACACTACTTGAACATTTGAATTTTGATATGTACCTGCCGCAATATATACCTGAAGCAACGTTATAAAAATGGTACAATATGTGACTGTACCAATGTAATAAAAACGTGGTCTTGGTCACATATTGAGCAAGCATTTTAGCTCCACTCACTGGACATTTCACTTTCAAACTGCCGCGAAAAATGGAATAAGGTACATAATATTGGCATTGCAGAAACATCACCACAAGCACATATTTCCAATGAGCCTGGGTTGATTAAAATGAATGAAACAAAACATAGCATGTTCACCAAAACACTTAAAATATAATAAAAAAAAAATGTTGTTGTCAGATGTAATTGTTCACACAGGATACTACTTAACTATTTATGGCAAACAGGAAGGGAAATGTGTAAAAGTGGGCTAAAGCAAAAGAGACATTCTTAAGTTTCTTAAACATGAAAAATACTCCATTCAACAAATACGCACATATGAAACATTTTGTTCACAGTTCCTGTTACAGTAGATTGTGAAATAATTGCTTGTCGAGTGATACCAGACAGCTACCATCCTCAAATAACATTATCCGTGTCCACCTTTCTGATTTTTCCTCCTCTTGTGTTTAGAAGAGTCCATCTTTGCTTCTCTTTTTGATTCTAAGCGGACGTAATGCTGAGGTACATTGAATTTGATAATTAAGGTGACAAGAGTAAAAAAAAAAAGTTCAGAGTTGAGTTGTTTTGGTTGAGTGGTTGTACCACTGTCAGCTGCAGGTGCTCTTCAAACGATAGGGTCCCCAAGGAAAACAAAACTACTAACCAAAAACAAATGTCTGATCTTGCCAAGTCTTGAAAGAGAACAGCCAGCATTCATCAGGATAGTAAATGAAACACCCAGTATTCATACAGATTATAAATGTGTACAGTAAGATTACATTTGGCACACGGATAGATTTCATGTTTTGCTTTAAACAGCTCGTTTCTGTACAGTGATACTGAATAATAATAATAATAATAATAATAATAATAATCTGTTAGTAGTAATACATTATTCCAGTTAATATGCATTATCATTTAATACCATTATTATTATTATTATCATAATTTAAATGAAAGTATAAAAAACAAAGCAAAAATGAAGCGTTTGGGGATTTCCATGGCATAGAAATGTCCCTCTAAGACAATTTCCAGTACAACTCCTGTAAAAAGCATAGTAGATAAGAGAAAATCATAAGTACATTCCAACATTAAGAAATTAGAACAACATTAATCTGATATGTCTTTCCATTGTGTGCTGTTAATGTTTAGGGATCTGCCAAGGATGTTGTTATCCTAGACAAGGGGCTGAGCATTTCACACTTAAAAAAAGTCAGGCAGTAAAAGGGTAAAAAGAGAACAGGGCATCTGTTTCAGCATACATAACCAAATGGGGAGCTTGTTTCATACAAAGACATTTTATAATAGCTACATGTTTGAAGAGAGAAATATAATTACATAAGGGCAGCAAGAATCACTGAGAAATGAACAAAAAAGGTCCAAAAATGGAATTTGCACTTAAAGTTTTTTTTTCCCCTATTCTACAGACAAAAACTAATCAGCAACTGCGAGGAAAAAAACAGCAAAAACAAGAATGCAGAAGAAAAATGCAGCCATGGTCATTTAAAATCTCAATCAAGCCTTGCACAATCAATCAATAGGTAGTTTGCGAGTACAAGAAGTTTCTCATGCAAGATATCAATATCCTCTTCGGGGCAAAAACAAGGAGGGGGTAATAAAGGATAACGTAATTCCATGCATCTCTGGTCTTGAGTCAGTGTAGGTATGTCAAGAAATGAGGAGGAAGTGGGAAAGTGAGGAACGTGCATCAGCAGCTAGATATAAAATATTACCTCAGTTTCTCAAAAGATGCCACTAACGATATGTCCTTATTTGGCTCTCGTTCAGGTCGCGTGCCCTTTAGATTTTCAATCCGAGGGAATTTTGCACTGGATTTGTGACGGTACATCTTTTTGTGCGCTGGCCCATTTATAGCAGGAGTGCCAAGGTTAGGCTTGTCAAACATGTTGCAGCCCAAAGTCAACTGAGGGAAAAAAGGCAAGGAGGCATTAAACTTTGCCTGGTGTTTGCCACCTTTCGACCCACCTTTTCTGCCCTTTGTGCCCCCAGTAGCCAAACTGCCTTTCTTCTTGGGGTCAGATGAAGTTCCTGCTAGGATTTTGAGAGTCTTTGATTTAAGGCTGTTAGCCTCTGAGGGCAGGCAGATATTTGTTGCAGGGCCCCATATTGGCTCAACAGAGGCCATCATGAATCTCTGTACTTCAGCCATTCCTGAGACAATATTTGACAAGATGTTGGATGGCTCTTCAAACTCCCGCTGGTCATCGTGGACTTGACTTTTGCTCTCTGAACTACCTATTCCTGTCCATTCCTCAGATCCGCTGTCCTTCAGCAAATGAGCAATGCTCTCAGTCTGGCCTTTACCACCTTTCTCATCAAGTAAGGCCTTTAACTTTTTAGATGCTCGTGAAGTCTGACGTGGAATTTTGCCCTTCTCTGTTTTAGGAGCTCTTGGTGCTTTGCTTTTTTTGGTACCCTGTCCTGCAGTTTGTTTGTTGCTATTTTTCCTCTTTGCCTTAGTCCCCTTGATTGCACTCATCATTTCACCATCAAAGTCAGCTAGATTTTTCTCTTTTGTCCCCATGCTTAAGTTGTCTTCGCCGTTAAAAATGTGCAATTGAAAATCATGCCCATCTACTGAATATCTAGCCATATTTTGCTGCTCAATCATTTTGCAGTTCCAGTCCACATCCTTGGTGCATGTCATCTTAGCCCCATCCTGGAGGTCAGCAGCCTTCCCAGCTATCTTCATTTCACGGCCCATAACTTGAGGGGATAAATTAGGCGTCTCTGGGGGAGAGAGCTCTGACAATGATGTGTGTCTGAATTTATCCGGAGTGAAGTTGGAGATATCCAGCAAGTCTGTAGACTCCCTCAGGGGTGTGATTGCATCGATACTCTGCTGAATCACCAGTTTTGGACTGCAGTGGGCCAGAAAGTTCTCGTTCACATCATCCTCGCCATCCTTCTCGCAGGACTTAAGACTCAGAGAGCTGTAATTGCTAGAAGTAGCTGACAGCGAGCCAACTGAGTCAAAACTGATGAGCCGGCCGTTGTCAGTGTGCAGTGTGGCTCTTTGAAACTGTGGCTGCCCCTGACATGCCTGAAACTCACCGTCAGGAGGTAACGGCTGCTCAGGCATGTAATTCTTTTCATAAAGCATTCTGTTGCCCTCCAGACACAGCTGGCTATAGCCTGACACGGTCAGGCTCTCAGACAACGGCATAGCCATCTCTCCAGTGAAGCTGCTGGGCTGGATCACAGACTCAGCAATATCTGCAGTGGTGAACTGCTTGTTGGGACCAAGCTGAGGGTGCCACATTTGGGTGAGAGTCGGACAATTCTGGGGTGACTGCTGGAGCTCTGATTCTGATGGGGGAGAAAGGACACAGCTTTGCGCTAGCTGAATAGAGGTGAACTGCTGCTTTTCCAAAGAGAGATCCAACGAGTGTTGAGTCTGCTGGGGGAAAAACGGCATACCGGTGCTACCTGAAGAATCAGAGGCATCTAACAATGTTTGCAGGTAGCCACCCGGAATAACGGAAACACTTGGGGCAACATTCTCAGATGATGCCTCTTTGTTAGGGGAGCAGGTGCTAGACACAAAAACAAATTTTTCAGTGGCATTAGCCATTTGACTCTCACACAAACGGGGACTGTGTGCAGCTGGGCTGACGTTTTCATCTTCAGCACCTCCTACTGCGTCCATATTTTTCTGCAGCGAGCAAACGTCTGTCAGGTCTGTCACGCTCTCGCTATTCTCCACAAGGTCTCTCATTTTCTTGCTCCTAAGTCTGGCTTCACTTCTGAATTTCTGTATTCTGAATGTTTTATTCCCTATTCTCCTTTCCTCCCTCTCTTGTGATCTGCTCTTCCGGGCTGCAGTGTGTATGATGTCATTTGGGTCTAATGTTCTTGCACAGCTGGTGGCTATTGTTAATGGCATTCCCATGGAGACAGTTTCATCTGTAGAAGCAACCTCCTGCCTGAGATCAGAGGCAAATAGGCCCTGTCTGTTGGGTGATTGCTCCACAGTTTGAATCCTCTGAATTCTGAGCCTGTGTGCTAGCTTGTGTTTCCTTTTGGGGGGACTGGAACTGAAGGCATGGTGGTGAGAATTGTGTTTATCTCCTGCTGCAAGCTTAAGCTGTTCTTCTCTTTCTCTCTGTTTCTCCTGCCAGAAATCTTTCAGAGGTGCGAGCTTCTCATATTTGTTGATTGTATCCTCATTTAAGCTTACAGCCGTGTCGTCGGAATCAATTCTGCCCAGCTTCACAGCCATGCATTTCTCTCCTTTGAACCTGTTGACGATAATGTATTTGATTATTACAGGTGGATCCTTGCGAGAGTATTTTCGTCTCTTTTTAGGGCACCAGTCAAGATCCTCTTCTTGCTTTGGACCAATTGGTGGTTTCTCTCGCTTTTCAACATTTCTTTCTCCTTCGGTGGACTCCACATAATACAAGTAGTCATCACTATACCTTACTTTTCTCATAGCCCGCAATCCGTAGTTCAGATGGTTGGAGCAGCTTGCATTCTTTCGTGAGAATAAGTTTTTGGGCCTGTTGTCTTGGAAGGTGTCAAAAGAGGAAACGGTGGAGGAGCTGTCATTACTATACTCCCCTGAGTCATCAGCTGAGTTGCTTGAATCAATGAAGTAGTTCATTTTGGGGCTGTAATCAGGTGTCTGCTCTTCGGAGCAGTCATTTCCATCCCCTTTGCTGTCACTTTGAAATCCAAGCTCCTCTGATTTAGGGGGTAGCTCATCTACGGCTCGTTTCACCACACCAGCTTCTTTTTTGGTGCAGTTCACCAAGACACTTGGGAAAAAGTTGAACTGGGTTTCTTCTTGCAGAACATTGGTTTTCTCCCTCATGTTGTCCTGGAAGGACTCGTAGCGGATCTTTAACGAGCACACGTCACTGCTCAGAGTGGAGTCATCATCGTCATCAAACATGTAATTGTCCACGTCCTCCTCAGAGAAGAGATTTACGGAGAGCTCGTTCTTGGAGCAGAGATCCAGCAATTCCATCTTACTCTCACTAATGAAGGACTCAAAGTAGCCCCAGTCTTGATTTGAATTAGTAAGCAAACCATCCTCTCCGTTGCACTTGTCTAACAGCAGGCCCTCATACAGGCTTTTGGAGGCCGAATCATCTAAGTCTGTTTTCTCTGTGTCCTTCTTCTCCACTAGCTGAGTTTTGGGGACAGGAAAGCTCAAAAGCTGATCCGAGAGGAGCTGGTCTCCATAACTTCCCGTCTCACTTGTGCTCATGCATTGCATGTTAATATCAGAGATAGGACAAGTGCTGTAGTCTCGGCTCATGTCAGCCATTTTGAGGTTGATGTTGGCCTCTACATTGGACATGTCCTTGGTCTCAATGAAGCAGGTGGGACAGGTGCGACTCTGCTGAATCGAACAGTCCTGTGTGAGCCCAGGAATGCTTGCGGGTTCGATCATGGTGAAATGCCACTGGTTGCGATTTTCTTGGTAAGTCCCAGGGGGCTCAAGCCCTTGGCAGCACAGGGTGTGAGGGATATTGTGTAGATTGAGGACTCATCAGTCGGGTGGTCCTCTAAAGGAGTTTGTGTTGACAGTGGCTGTGATAAGTGGTGCTTCTTTAAGGCCAATTTAGCACTGAGGCAGAACAAGTCGTCTCTCTTTGTGCTCACTGCAGCAGCTCTGGAGGATGTGTGTAAGGCAGCATCTGCGACACCATTCAGCTTTGTTGCCACATACAGCTTTAGATTATTCTTCAGATTATGTGAACCTAGGCAAAGAAAAACAAGCACAATATTAACAGCTTATAATATTATTAAATACTACAACCCTATATATATATATATATATATATATATATATATATATATATATATATATATATATATATATATATATATATATATAATATTTTAAAGACACTGCAATGCATTTCCCTTTTTTCCCTTTTTTTGTAATATGAAATGGTGGTACTTAAGTAAATAAGTACCATCAGAATTTGACTGGATCATGGGTGTTGATATAATTGGATGATATTATTTTGCTTGCAGATAAGGCTTTGGGAGAATGATATTACATTTAAATGAAAGATTATATAATATTTATTTGCAGATAAACATTTACTGATGAATCATGAAATTTATTAACAAAGTACACAGAATGAGCTTTTTTTTCCATTTTAAAATCAACAGTTAATAAAAAAAATAACAGAAAAAAATAGCACTGTATTAGAGATATAAGGCTAGTTTATAGAGAGACTGGTTTGCTTGTTTTAACTAATTAGTCTATAGCATCTTAAGTTTTTACAAGACAACTTGTAACTTTAAGGTGATATTTCTATTTTATTTGACCCTTCAAATTCTGTTTTAAATAATGGTTAAATCAACAAGCTTTTAATACAGAAGACACAAAGTATGAAACACATTTAGGTTAGCTGAGAAAACATTTTTTAACAGTGCTGTTTAAACTCCTGAAATTCTATTAGAAACTAATTAAAAAAGTAATGCAGAACAGATCAATATAAAATATAATATAATATAAATATATATAATATAATATAATATAATAATATAATATAATATAATATAATATAATATAATATAAAGCTAATTTAAGCACTTCTGTTATCAGGGGTGCACAAAAGTTTTTCATCACCTAGAGATTTGGTTTGGTGCTCACACGGCATATAATGTGACTTATTAAATATAACTATATAAAATAAAATAATTAATAATATTAATACTAATATTATTGCATGTTATTTGGTTAGTTTTTTTTTTTTAAATAAAATAATAAACTGTGATAATACCATTATACTTTAAAATAAAAAGTGAGTATTAAATAAAAACATTTTATATACATTTATACACCTGCACATCACTTATATGCACCCCTCTCAATTATACTATTTCAAGAAATGTTTCATATTCTACTCTATAGAAACACTAATTTTGTAGAATTATTTCTCATTCACTATAATACAATCACATGGCAGGTGTGACATCTGAACGTGCACAGCTTACAGACAGCACTGATCATGATTATGTGCTGTAGACTTGCATGGTGCTAACTAAGCTAACCAACTGGTTCTGACATTGGACGGAAAAGTTCATTTTCTCTTGTTATGAAATCTCAGGGATTTTACCCATCAACCAGCACGTATGAAGTATAAATGAGGAATATCTGAGGATTTGCTGTGAATCAGATGTGTGAAATGCTGTTATCCTCTTCTAGTATAGTGTATCGGATCAGTTGACAACTGACTGGATCACATAAATCCACAGGGAAGTACAGGAGAGCATATGGTCTTTTGGCAGGTGCCAGAGCCCTGGTACACCAAACCTCTGCCAGACTTGCTCAGCATCCTCTGCCTTTGCTGTATAGTGTTTAGTCTGGGGTTTACTTACACTAGAGAAGAGGGAAAAATATGCCCAAATGGGATTCCTGTTTACCGAAGCTTTGGCTCTTGGGTGCTGCATTATCCGCACATGTGGCCTTGAGCTCCACACATCCCTCAATAACTACATTACTGTAAGAGGAACACAGATGGTGAAATTGGATCATGAATATGATTATGAGCCAGTTTTGCTTTTCAAACATGAAAGCCACAGCCATCTTGGACATCTTTTGAGGAAGAAGGAAGGTCATTGTCGGTGAGATGTCAACGACTCTGACTGTCAAGGTCTACAATGACAGATTTGATGATGACACAATGTTAATTTGGGGTTAGCGATCCCTTTAACGTGCACTCTGTCTGTCGCACACAAAAACAGAAAGAGCCTTTTTTGCAAGCTCTGATCTCATTCTCTGTGTTACACAATGTTCAGAGTCAGAGAGCACAGGTTTTTATCAGCCCACTGGGACAAAACCATATTTACTGTCTGCTCAAAATGAGCACTTTTGAGGACGAACTAGTTGCTAAACTTGAAAAAGATATGCAAGAGTTTTGTTTGCACATGATATCCTCGAGGCCAGCGGTTTATTGCTTTGTTTTCAGAGTTAAGACTACAAACTAATTGATTCTTATTACTTCTGAATGGAAGGGTGGTCTTATTATTTGAACATACTGAGAGCAGACTCATTACATGTTATGGCAACTGCTCTATGCGGACTCAGAAAGCACTCCAGTACAGACCATCACTGCTAGACATCTACCACAAACACTCAGCATCATCACAGAGCATTCCTACTTGCCACCGTCCAACAATTATCTCCTGATACTACTGCCATCTAACAGATCCAGGACCAGCAGACTCCCCACAACCCACCTGACACAATGACATCTCCTCATTATCTGAAAATCACTTCCCATCTACTCTACTGTTCCCAAAACATAGTCTTCACACATGCTATACATGATCACCTCCACTACAAAGACATTACAATAAAGAACTTGATTTCGCTTGTGTGTGATTGATAGTTTTATACAATAGTCTCTTCCTGTGAGTGAGTTATTGACTTCAATTAAATCCAGGGGTCTCATTTATAAAACTCTCTGTAGATTTTCCTGTCACGTTTCTTTTTATATAAATCCCACCCTTTTGTGTAGGAAGTGGCGTACGCCTCTTTCAGTGCAGGTTTAATGCGTACACAACAATTATAAATGAGGCCCTTGAAATGGAACAAATGTCGATAATCAAATGTTAACGTTAACTCATGACTGCCATTGAAACAAAAGGTGTCTGCTTTCTTTTTTATCTTTTTCTTATAATCTTTCTTAATAGTTGCTTAAACCACAAGAAGGTTATGAAGAATTGAATGTAAATGCACTAACTAAAGCACAATATGATTGTTTCTTCATCTTCATAGAAGAGAGCAGATCATATCACCAGCACACAGACAGCACATGTGATTTTGCCTAAATAATGCTCTGTAGCTAACATGGAGTCGCATGACTTGGAAATAAAATTCTAATTCTGAAATTTTCTAATAAAACAGCTGATGTAAAAAAGAAAATTCTGGTTTGTTGTGCTTGTTTCTAGGGCTGCACAATTTGGCCAAAATGTTGTTATTATATACATGTTTTAATAAATATAATATTATTAGAATATTACTATTACTTATACTATAATACATTATTCATATTATCATTATTAATTACTAAATAAAAACACTTTAAGAAATATTACTGTATTACTATTTTAATATTTTACTGTTAAAAATAAAGATTTAAAAAATCTCTTATTTTATAATATAAAATGGCAATATTTTTTATTTTACATTACAAAAGAAAAATCACAATTCTAATATTTATGGCTGGTTTTAGTCATTTTCAAAAGTTAAACAATAAAACTTCTACTTTGCCCTTAAAACGTATATTTTGTTGAGAATCTCATTGTAAGTATGAGAAGACGGTCAGCACATGTTATGTTACCTAATGCACGTTAAAGCAACCCAAACTTGGAGCAGATGCGGAGATGAGTTTGTGCGGAGCAGCATTTACTGTGAGACTCTGCAAACACCGGTAGATCATGTGTAAATGAACACAGTGCTACACTTCACTCTGAAACACACAGTGCTTATTTATTTAATTAAATCACAGCCTTTGCAATTTGATAACTGCACTAAGCCATATCCCAGTTGTGATTTTATTTAGATTAATCGTGCAGTCCTATTACATCATGCAGCTGACTAAAAACAGATTTTCAGCACCTTACCATGTCCTTTCCACTCTCTCACCTCAATGCCACACACAGGCACTTAAATACCCGAAGTGTGGAAAACAGCATCAGGACATCCATCAGCTCACAGACGCAAGTCCAGTGCTTAATGGTCTCTGGCATTTGTGAACGGAGGCAAAGGATCAATTTATCTGCACCGGATGTAGGTAATGAGAGCAAAAGAAACACTGGATGGTTCATTGGCCCTCTATTAAAACCACAAGCTCAATGAAGCAGTTTTTCAGCCTTCTTTCAGCGCTTATCTGTGTGATTGTGACAGTATGGCCGCTTGAGCTCCGGGCCCCAATTCCCTGAGCTGGAACTGAGAGGAGTGCGCTTATGATAAACCAAAGCCTGCAGTGCCATGACAGGCCTGAGTCAAACCTGCTCTGAGAGCCCAAGCACAGCCACTGAGTGAGCAAACCACTGATCCAAGACTGCAGATGAATGCAGCCGACATGCTGCTGATTACCACAGAATATAAGTTTTTTTGTTTGTTTGTTTTTTAATCAAACAACAATACTGCTCTTACCATGGAGGTTTACAGGGTAACTGTACTTCAAAAGCAGAAACGTATACTGCTAGAGCTGCATGATAAATCATATTTTAGTTGTAATGTTTTGATTTATTAAGAATAATCATCTGCGATATTTGCGACTTTACAGATTGTTACGTCACATCTCTTTCTGTTATCCTCAAGCAGCAACGTCCCTAACCAGCCAAGACTCAGATGTCACGCCTACAAGACACCCACATTCCCTCCACTGACCGTCTGAGGCATACGGCACACCAAACTCAACACAAGCAGCTTCTCCATCTAGTATCCTCTGTAGGGTGTTTTAATCTGTCTGCCTGGAAACAAAGGTGTTTATGAGACACCGCGTTAATGTTGCAAGAGTGTCTGATGATGAAATAATCACTGCATTTGCCAAGTTTGTCAGGTTAGTGGCATCAAATCTTTGAAAGATTTGCTCCTTTGCTCCTGTAAACAAACTCACGAGACTAGCATATCTCAGAGGCGCATGTGCTACAAATACATCCTACTCGCAAAAAGTGTTTATTATGTTTGAAATATGGATATTTTTCTTACAAAATTGCATGGATTTGCTACAAAATGAGAGCTTTATTTGACGTGATTTGGACTGTTGAACCAAAACACCCGCCTACCTCCATTCTAATGCTTGGAATAGCCAGGACAATTTTTAATATAACTCCGATTAGAAGAAGAAAGTCATATACACCTAGGATACCTCGAGGGTGAGTAAAACGCAGCCTAATTTGTATTTTTTAGTGAACTAATCCTTTAAAGACTTTATATGCTTTAGACATGTAAACCATCTACATTTCACATTATTATTGAGTTTTATTTAATAATTTGATTGCGAATGTTACATTATTGCATGATTACAAAAAACAAGTGCACTGAATCAGTTCATTGAAACAAACAGTTCGAAAGAATCAGTTCACAGAATAGAATCAGATTTGCCCATTTGCCTGAGGCTCTGGATTACAGGTAATGATGTTGTGAGTAATGTTCAGTTTTCTGCACAGACCGATCGTTTCATAAGACCTCAATACATCATCAGGAGCCACGGGGATTTATTTTGTGTTCCTTGATATGCCTTTTTTATTCTCAAAGATGGGCAGCTGCTGACTTGCATTTTATGCATCAACATCGACCATGGTTTCAGCTAAAAATCTTCTTTAATGTTTAACTGAAAAAAAAAAAAAAAAAAATGACATCTTAGATGGCCCGAGCCTAAAGTAAAAGCAAATTTTCATTTTTGGGTGAACTACTCCTTTAATAGTTTGGTTTAAAACACTAAAAAAGTATCAACAAAATCTATTTCAGATAAGAAAAGAAGAAAAACAGTGGTTGGTCTCTTTACTTAAAGCTGCAATATGAATATAACCAAACCAAAGTGACATGAAATTCTAAAGAAGAAAATAAGCTATTTCACAGAGCTGCCAATGAAACATCATGGTTGATGGTCTTACCAGTCTGGTCCAGTTCACTGGTTTCTGCGAGATGATCCGGACCTGTTTGCGGTCCATCAATGGGAGTCTATCCTGCTCGAGCGGTGCTTCATTATATCACTCCTGCCTACACAGATAAACACAGTGACATTGGACACAAAGTCGATCTATTAGTAAATAATGTTCCTTTGGGTGTACTTTTCCTTAAAATGGTAAACTTACAAGGATTCAACGTAAATAAGAAGCCATTTCTGCTGAACAGATCAAGGACTAATGATTTCTCTCTTTTAAGCTAATTGTAACCAAGACATTTAAGGTTTGAACTCGAAAGCTGCAAGGCAAAATGTAAGTAAAAAACCAGAGCTTCCATCGCCACGGCAACTGCATGCAACAATCTACTATTTTAGGCTCAATTTAACACCCATAGTACAGCTGTTAACCCCTGGAAACTTTGTATGTATATATAGCGCTCAACATATTTGTTTATGGTAATTACTTCAAGCCGTCACGATTTATTCACTGCAGGCTTAAAGGAACTGGGCGAAATGACTTCTGAGTCTGAAACAGCTCGCACGAATGATGTTAAGGTATATGACGGTGTAAATCGCTGCTATAACAGAAAGAATCAGGACCTATAAGTGTATAAGTAGTGTCAAAAATCATGGAGCAGATCTGGTCAACAACAAGCCTGCTGTATAGGACTAGGCCTATATACTGTAGGCAGCATCCTTACTATACTGAACATTGAAGATTAGGAACACATTACATGGGTAACAACTCAGACTTCTACTTCAAGAGCTCTTGAACCAAACAAACATGCTCTGAGATGAGAAAAAGACTATTTACTTAAGCCCATAATCACCCCATGAAGCATTATGACACTGAATCAAACCACAGTTTAATATAAATCTATGCACTGTAAGTAGGCAATTGACGAAAGTAAATTTTCACGTTGAGATAATTGCCAAATAAAACAGTTAGTTTTGCTCTCAATTGTCTCGTCAAACTCCAATATTGAAAAAAAGTCACAAAACAAATTACTTGTTTCACTAAAATCATATTTGAGGTCCTGAGCTGGGATGAGACATATGACCAAAATCTTATTTCACGATATGAGTAGTTTTATTTGATGATAATGATACACAGTGCCCTCCACTAATATTGTTCCTGATATAGAGTGCCCTCCACTAATATTGGGATGTTTGTTTAATTTTGTTTATGTTTTTTGATCTTTCATTCAAAAAATTCACAAAATTCTAACCTTTCATTGAAGTAAAACAACTGAAAGTGAGGGGAAACTCACAATATGATTTTTTGCTTTAAAAAATGTGAGACGCGGTTAGTGGAACAGAGATAAAACATGAGGCTGTTGTTGTGTTGCACTACTGAGTCAGTGCTGTGGATCTGAGAGCTGGAGGCAGGCGGACAGGAAGGGTTGAATTAACCATCTGTTCTCATATACCTCTCATTATTCCTCTGCTGACACTCGCGGCTTTCACTGCCTCTACAGTGCATCTTAAAACACTTCACATGATTTAGCACAACTGAATTAGTCCACTGTTCTTCAGACAGTCAATAAAATTAATGGCTTATGTGTTTGAGAACTAAATGGTGCATTTCCCCCTGAATTTCCAATTATTTTCCATATTGTGTACGTGGGAATGGCAATGGTTTAGTTGTTGTGTTCTTGCATAAGGTTAATGTTCTTATATGAAAAAAATGTGAAGTTAAGACAATTTTAGGACCGTTGAGATTTTTAAAACTTTTTTTTTTTTGACAAATAAGTATAATTCTCCTGAACATTTTCAATACAATAATGCAATAAATCTCATTACTGTAATGTTAAATAAATAAATAAATACAACCTACATAAATAACAGTGTTTATACATTATGGTAATATTTTATACACTGCTTTTACGTTTTACATTTAAACTGAATAAAATACTGTTACAAATAAAAAAATACGGTAGTGTTGCTATTGTAGTAATACTGAAGATCCAGATGAAAAAAAAGAAAAATAATATCAAATACAAAAAAAAAAAAAAAGACAATTTTTGGACACAATACAGTAATTCAGCTTGCCTTGCAATTGTCATGAAAAACAGCATGCATGGTTATTATAAAAAAAAACACACAAAAAAAAAAAATCTTTTTAAGTTTTAGATTATATTTAGCATGTCAGACTGCAGTACACTGCTGACATCTCATATCAGCTCATTCCTGGAATAATAGAGCACCTAATTGCAATCGCTCCTACATAAAGACTGCATAACTGCATAATTATAATTATTTCAAAGTTTCTATATGGCATTATTGAGAAAACATTGTGTAGAAAGATTCTGACAAGCAGTTAAAGAGAATTTAAGGAACTGACACACGTACTAACAACAGGTTTAAATTGGCCACCAAACGCATTCGCTAAAAATGAGAACTGACCAAAAGAGTTTGCACAGAAACCATGAGAGCTTGGTAAATGGTGCCAGCGCTTAGATCTGTATTTGTCTGTTTAGATCTTGTGCGGATCAGATTGTTCTTCACATCTCCTATAAAAAGCCTCTAGCTTCACAGAGATTTCTCCGGCTGAAGCGACACCTCGGGGGCCGACGCACTCGTGTCGAGCAGATTGGGTGATTTCAGCCGCTCGGTCATCTTCCTCTCGCTCTCTCTGCTGAGGAGATCCAGTGAGGTGGTAAAAGTTGAACAGGTGTCTAAAGGTCATATCATTGAAGCTGTCACTATCCCTGAGGGCTGCAGTCATAGATTTAATGAGCCAAATCCTGCTTTATTTACTTAATGGAGGCACGGCACATTGGTCATACAGGCCTGGAGTCGAACCGCTGTAGCAACAAATGAACTGATTGACAAAAACACAGCTGGTACAGCAAGTACAAGATAGATCGAACCTGCTGTTAGCCCTATATCTGCGCTTACAACGACATCCGTGTGATAAAAGGTCAGCTCTCTGGAATTTAGTTATCATACAAACGGCCCTCGTGTTTGTTTGAGGGAATGTAAATAAGCGGTGGGGAAATTAAACAGCAGAGATCAGTAATGTTATGTCACACAACACACACTGCTGCTCAGTGGCATCAGGCTTGTTGTATTATTTCTGTCCGCCCTTTAAAACATCAGTAACAGAGTAACAGCGGCTGAAAATAAGAAGCATTTTATTAGGTGTGTCAAAGTAAAGTATTGGCACTACTAGGGCCTGGTTTGGGGGAAAAATTATTGTTATTTTTTAAAAATAAAAATTGAGACTGCAATATTAAAATAAACAGCTGTGCTGTGCTTGTTTATAAGGCCGCACAATTTTGTGATTATATATCAGTATGACTATTAAATATGGTGTCGAACGTCATATTACAAAAATTACTACAATGTTTTATAATCAAAAGTTTTCTTGAGAATACATTTGAGAAAAGGTCTAAATCTCAAAAATAAATAAATAATAAAATAAATAAATAAATAAAATAAAATAAAATAAAATAAAATAAATACATTTGTGACGGAAAAATGCATCAAAAAAGGGCTCTTTTTGGTAAGGTGCCTAAACAAAATCTCACAGGAACCTCAATTTTGTGCTGTCAACTTCAAATTTGGAACATATGTTAGATATATAGCTTTGACTTTAGATTCCAAAACATTTTGTAAAATATTTATTTTATATAACATAATTTTGGTGTCACTTCAGTATAGGGACCAATTCTCTCTATTAACTAGCTGTTTATTAGCATGCATATTACTAGCATATTGGTTGTTTATTAGTATTTATAAAGCATACATTCTGCATGACCATATTCTACATCCCTAATCCTACTTAATACCTGAACTTAACAACTACCTTACTAACTATTAATAAGTCACAGTTAATGGTTTGTTAATAGAGAATTTGACCTTAAAATAAAGTGTGACCAAATATATTTTTTATTAAAGTACATTTTCATTAGAGTAAACATAACATCTTTAGCATGTTTTTTTTTTTAATTTTCATTACTGATTATTTTCTTTAAAAGCGACCAAACTGTTTTTGTTGATGTTGTTTGTTGATTATTTAATTAATGAGGGACAATACAAATTAAAAATACATAACGTGTAAAATGTGTCAGATTTAGCCAAATTGGTTATTTTTTCCATGGCAGGTTGATGTTAAGGAGGAGGAAAACAGCACACAAAGTATTATCTAAACACACAAAGAATTAAAAACATCCAAAATCTCTACAAATGGTCATCAATTTGATTCAATATTAACAACGTCTTCAGCTTTGTAGAGAAAGTACCTGTAAGATATTTCAATTACTTTAGCTCTGATAGAAGTCTATTCCAGTCATGTGTCTCTAAAAGCAAATGATAACTGTCCAGAGGTACTTCTTCTCAATGCTATACCTCTTATACCAGCTCTTATATACTGTCCTGTTATTTGATGCATATAATCTTTAAAAAAAAAATGGGAGCAAAATCATGGAATTCATAAACAAAACTTTTTGAAAGAAAGCTGAGAATCTATTATAGATTATAGATATTGCAGTCCAAAGCGTTTATAGATGACAACCGTTTAAGTTCAGATTTCATATCTCTGTTAAAAAAAAGGTTGGTGACAGTTAAGAGGTTAATCAAATCACAGCCTTTGCGATTTTAGTTTTAAATTTAGGTAACTAAGGTAAGTAATTCAGTGCAGTCCTTACTACTACAATTGCTCATAGATTCAGAGACTTACTTGAAAAACTCCGGTCCTGATTATTACACAGAGCGTAACTCTTCAGATGTGAATTATGTGTCAAATCATGAGGAGAAGCGTGCTGTTAATTTCCTTAGTGACTGAACCTCACCTTCTAATATGGTGGATAAAAAAACAGACTTATACAAAGCTTGTACATGAGATGCATCTGGAGACAAGAATATCACAGAGATTTAAGGTGGGCTCCTTTTTACATCTTCCCTTCACAGAGAACACGTTTTTGCTTGGAAAAAAAAGTGGAAAGGTGATTGTTTGCACAGAAAACATGGAAATGTAGCAAATCTAAATGGAAAAAAATGTGTTCGTTGTCCACGGCCCCTAATAAACCTTGCTTAGCATCATACTAACAAACACTCAGGACACCTTAGCATCTGCATTGCAATCCCATACCATCAGTTTTACAAAAGGCAAGCATCACTCTTGGTAACAACAGAAAGTGCTGGAGTGCAGTTTAACTGTTAGCAGTGAACAGAACTGCCACTGACTTCTAATTTTTGTGAGTTTTGACACACAGTTACAAAAGGCTGTACGTTTGTTAGAATGAACTGTATATTAATTCCATTCCAAATCAAACCAGCTTCTCTTCATTCAAAAACATAAACACTTTTTAAGACACGCTAAGCATATTTTATCATAAAACTTATGCAAATTCAATCAAAACTAGGCAACTATATTTGAATAAAAATGTATGAATGCATATTTGTTTTAATAAACAAAAATTATAGACTGGCTGCGGAGCTTGAGAGAGTATTACTATTTTCACTAGCTACATTTACATGGACACCTTTTGCTTCAGTCAAAATAATTCTAACTGATGAATCTGAACAAAATGTTTATGAAGGCTAAAAAAAGATTGAGGCCATGTACGCATTTATATGTCTCTATATGCATCTACAGTCACTTGATTTGTAAGTATTAATAACTTGATGTAATGACATATGTAATGTAAAAAACCTGATAAAGGTGAAATGTTCAAGCACTGCTTAGCTACTTACTATGCTTCTATATTTATAATAACTTCAGAAGAAACACTTTAAGGAGAGGTGAAGAAACCATTGATTGTCATGAAAGGTAAATAAAATGTGTTATCTTATACATATAAAAAAACAGTAATTAATGCTTAATCCTGACATTTGCAATCTGTGCCTCTTTCAATCAGAGCTCTGTACTGATTAACACACATATTAGAGTTGCTAATTAAAGAAATAGGCATTTTAATAAGCCCTGGTGAAAACCCCACGTGTGCTGTCTGCAGCCTGCCAATTAGAGCTCGCCGCATCTGAAGTGTGACTGGAATAACAACAATTCTCCAAATGGCATATTTCATCCCGCTCTCCACCGCGTGGCACGGGGTCCAGAACGCAGCCGTGGAAATTTTGGTGCAAGGAGGCTCCCTGGCAACACTGGAGCCAGAAACGGTGCGAGAGCGAGAGAGCGGATGAGTGACACGCGCTCTCATATCTGCACTCCAGGGAAATAACCCCGTAATCCAGCATGCACTATTACATTGACAGGCAATAAGCTTCATCCCACATGGATATGAAAGCCCCCCCTTATGATTCAAATAGCAGGGAAAGTAACGAACTGGAGTGACGTGGTACCAGCTGACGGAGCGGCGGCTACATGAGTGATCTTAAAGGAGCTCAGAGGACGTCTGTCGCCTCAGTGTTTACCTGCTGCTGCTGACACGGTCCTCGCAACCTTTTGTTTTTTCCTCGCCGCACTTCTAACGCTCTGCTCCTGGCTTTCCTCATTATCTTTTGAACTCTTTGCAAGTGACAAGGAGAAACCGGAAAGGCATGGCTGGTGCGTGGGCGGCTCTGCCAGTCTGTCTCCAACAGGCCACCCAAACATCCGCACTTTCAAAATCAGCTTAACATGAGACTATGGAGAAATGCAAAGAAACAAAGAAATGTTTTCGATCACAAACAAAAATTGTGCGTTAAGTAGGTGCTGCCTGACTACTAATTTCTGCTTGTTGGTTTTGTCAAAGCCACACCGAATTACCTGAGTACTCGAGGTTTATGTTACCATTTATTTTTTTAAAAGACACGAAAAAGAATAGTTTGTGTCAACAATCAAATAGGTTTCAGTTGCAAATTGTTTTATAGATTATAAATCTGTTAATTCACAATTTGCAGGTTTGAGAACAGCAAAATGCATTTTTTCTGCATTCAGCAAATTAATTTCTTGTGTCTACACTGGACACGACAAAGCGACCGTTGAAAATCGTCTGAACTTTGTGTCAATACGTCATAAATAGAACGAGGCATCAGTTTACTGTCAGGGATTTAATTAATTCATCTGCGATAATCCTGGGTTGCTATGGTCACGCAGGTTTGTTTACGCATTAAACTCGTGGCCACGAGAAAAATATGTCGTTCCCTCAACATTCCATCTCGAGGCCACGACATAATATCACGTTCTCACGAGTTAATATGATGTGGCCACGACAAAACTAAGTGAACCCACCATGTCAGCTCCCGGGCCTCGTAGTAATATTCACTCTTATACGATGTGTTAAAGTTTAAGCTGTACGATACATGCACACAAAGGGACCTGATGTCGTAACCCACAGGAATTACTTTGATAATGCATAACCATTCGTTTATCCACTGCTAAAAGGATGATTTGAGCCACTCTACATTTCTGTATGTATATAAATATGTATATATAAAGTGCTGTAACATAAATATGAGTTGCTTTTCAACCCTCTGAAATGGTTTCCCCATAGTCTCCTAGTGTAAGTGCATTTCTGTAAACACAATTTTTACTTGTTTTTACAAACCGCGAGACGAAATTATTTTCCGTGGTAATTGATAGCGTGTCTCAGATGTTGCCGGGAGAGTTTAATTTGTTTTGAACCCGGAGCATTCCTTTAAGAAACATGTTTTTAAAATGTCAGGCTGACGAATCACGCATTGTGCCGCATATCCTGCGCTGACATTAATTAACTGCACTTAGCAATGAGGGAAATCAGGCCTTTGCATGTTATGTTGTGTGAAACAGCCCACTCACAACACTGGCTTTTCATTCGGGTCCAAGGGTGGCCATTTCTTCATCCGACTCCAGTTTAATCACTCAATGGAAAAGGGCGCTCGGTGCACGAAATGCACTGCTAAGCTGTCCCTGCACAGTTTGATATTATATTAGCATTACAAAGGTTTTCCCACCATCTGTGACACACAGCCAGGGGGAGGGGGAAGATCGTTGGCTTTTCATAGTCAGAAAATGGTTGTTTCCTCAAGAATGTGACACAGGATTGATAGAAATGGAAGAGCTGTATTTACACGACGGAGGAGCTGGTTACAGAAGCGTGCAACTATTGCAACATCCTTTCATTCCCAGAAAGCAACCAACCAGGGGGCAGATAATCAGGCCGAGCTGGCACACGTAAAATCATTGAAGACAATGATTTCTCACATAGCGTGAGTATGCGTGTGTTATGGATGGGGAGGTGAGCTCTACTTGGCGCCGGCTGGTTCTTCATGCAGAAGAATAGACTTGGCTCCTCCGAATGCATCTCCACTACGGCCCGTTGTCACTCGCCTCTGGTTTCCTGCCAGTCGCCTACTTGTCGGAGCGAGATTTGCCACAAAGAAGCTGGCAGGCCTGGGAAACACTGCTGATGGAGCGCGTTAATGCGGGCCTTGCCTTCGGATACTTGGATGGCATCAGAGAGCAGCCTGAGTCACAAACAGGCTTTACTGTTGCACACATGCGAAATCTGCCGCGGGGCATTTTGTGAGTGCGGGGTTCCCAGTGTTTATGGGGGATTGTGCCGTCTCCTCTTTTTTGAAACTGAATGGTAGCGATGCATCAAAATCACTCTTAAAATGTGTGATTCAGAGATAATAATAATTATTATTATTAGCCAAGTAATAATTGCCAGTGCATTTACACAGAAGACAGTTGACCAGATTTTTCATAAATGCATAAATGCATAAATCTCTCTGAGAATTGATCATTCTGAATAAATACTACACATAAAATAGCATGATTGTAATATAATAATTGTATCTGCAACCCTGTAGAGTTTACCCAGCTTCAGCATCTCTTCCAGAAGCCTCTGAAATCTCTCTTCATGTAGGGCTGTGCGATTTTGATCATGTACAATCATTTTAGAATTGTTTTAACAAAGTGGGAGCTGACATCATCGATTATGTCACTTACTGTAATTTGCAAAAAACTAACAAAAATATTAAGAGTCCAAAAGCATTGGATGCATCATGAAGACTATTAGAATGCAGTTAGGATGTTTCTATAATAAAAGTTATGAAAGCAAAAATATCCCTGTACATTTAATATCACACAAGCATCAGTGCCATTTATCTTGAATCTTAATTGCAAATATAATTATTGATTATACAACAAACAAGACGTTAATATCGAGTGAGCTACATTTTAGACACAGTATTGTCTTTTTTCTCTGTGATGCTAACAAAAATAGTTCCAAACAAAGCCGGAGCAGAATATTTGTGTGTCTCAGAGGAGAGCAACACTGCAGTGTTTTGTTCCTGTTTTTGAACAAATTATTTGAGTCAGTGATTTAACGATCCATCAAGACAGACACTTGCTTCAGTTGTAAACGAATCAGCCTTTTTGAATGAATCGATTGAATGGATGATTTAATGAATCACTCATTAAGACAGGGACTTGCACAACCTACTGGCAGTTTTACCATCATATTGATTTATTCATGACAGGTACCAACACAAAAACACACTCAGCATAATATCGTTTAATTATTATCGTTATCAACGTGAACACAAAACCACTCATCCTTCTGTCCATGGTGCGCTTGATCAGAGATGACAGCAAAACTGTGGGAGGTTTTAGATAGTCAAGCCCATCTGAATTTTCTGAACAGAACACCAAGTGGCCATTATAAAATTTCTGCTTTTATAAAAACAGCTCTGTCAATGAAAGCTGTTTTTATTGTTTTTGTCATATTTGGTCACCCTTAGTCATTTATTTTACTTAATGCATCATTTAAGGTACTTCCACTTCTTTGGCTGGTAAAAAACTAATTTAAACCTAGTCTTGAACACAGAAGGCTGCATCTCTTTCAGGAACTCAAAAAGAAGAAGAGGTCGTTCCTCAGCAGTGTGTCGTAAACAGGTCACTACACTAGAGGAGCATGGATGTGTTTTTTCTGAGTCTGACGCCACAGTGACTCAAACACCAGCAACTGACAGACACGTGTCTGAGTCCATCTCCTGAGTCACAGAGACCGAAGCGCTGATGCACAACAGCCAGGTTACTCTCCAAAACACGTCTTTAAATGTCCTGGTTTCTTCTTAAACACAATCAAACTGGTGTCACGAGTTGTCCAGGAATGAGGACAGCAAACGAAGATGCATTCTTCCAAACAGACTTTACTGAGAATACTGATTTGGTACAACACATAACATAAGCTAATCACAGACAATGAAGAGACTCAAATAAAGAGTATAAACACACACATGGTAAATGAGGGAACTAAACATGATCAGCTGGACAAGGATTAACTAATCAGAAACTATGGTGACTAATGAGAGCTCATAACGGACATGACAGGAACGGGACTAAACTGAACATAATCGTGACAACAAGGTTTATTAAACCAGTCCAAACGATTTTTATGATAAACTGAAGTGAACTTGTGAGAGCATGTATGATGTACAGATACAGGCTTTTGTGCATCTCAACCACTGCAGCATGACAGATCACTTGATACTGTACTGTGCTGAAACACGCCTCATTTCACAGGCTTTAATATGGCACCTTCTAAACTTCATCTTAAATGTTGTATTGTTAAATATCAAGCCTCTGAATTTGAAAGCAAGCTGGCGAACAATTGTTTCTTATCAGTCCAAATGCAAAACAGGTGGTTTAACGACAGTATATTCAGTGTACTGTGAATCTACCGTAATTTAATCCACCGAGTCTGTACATGTGTGTGAAGAATAAAGAGATAAAGCGCAAAAGCATGTGAATGTGTGCGTGTGAAATGCAGAGATGTGTGAATGAAGAGGGGTTTGATCCAAAGCCTTCTCTTCTCCTTCTGTGCTCCACACACAGAGTCATTAGCCACACTCGCTGTGTGCCGTCTACACGCAGAAATCAACTTTAAAGCCAACATCCAGATTATCAGTTCAGTGCTTATGCAAACACACTGCGTTTATAAACAGGCAAATGCAATCAGTGAAAATTAGATATTCATGCAAATGCAGTTGGTTAATATTAAAGGGACAGTCCACCCAAAAATGAGCTTCATTTTCTCACCATGATGTCATTTCAAACCTGTATGACTTTCTTACTTCTGCGGAACACAAGACATTGAAGAAAAAGTCTCAGCATTTTTGTCCGTACAGTGAAAGTCAATGGGGTCCAAAACGACATGCTATGAACTAAAAAGTCACTGGGACAAACACTGAGCGTCCTCAGACCTTTAATATATTATGAATAAAAACAGTAGAAACATTCAAACTAATTATTGTAACACTGTTCAATAAGGTTTTATCTGTAAAGTGAAGAAAAGAAAAATGCTAACAATATACAATACTTCTTCTCAGTTAATTTTAATTTCAGCATTTACTAATACACTATTCAAATCAAAAAGCTGTATATGTTAACATTTTTAATTGACCTGAGCTAACATTAATTAACAATGAGCAAGTGCATTTTTCTTAACAAAAGTAAACAAATATTAATAAAAAAACAAATGTATTGCTCTTGTTAGTTAAAATAAGCTAATGCATTAAATGTAATGTAGTGCCAACATATCTTCTTCTGTGTTGTGCAGAAGAAAGAAAGTCAAACAGTTTTCCAAAGACATGAAAACAATGAAAAATTGTTAACTTCTTTGCTCGTGCATGTTTGTTACTGCTATAGCTAACTATTAATTGCAAGAAGTTGACATTGTAGAGGGTAATTCAAGAAATACCTGTAAAATAACAGTGTTTTTCTGTGAATGTTTAATGAACATTTCTGTAGAAAGTTTTTGCACTTTATTTAAATTAGCATATTTTACTTTAATTTTACGTTTTTTTGTTTGGCAGCCATTGTTGCCAGTCTACAGAAATCTAATCAAATCTATTGACTTATTGGTATAAATCTATTGTTTACAATCTAAAAGTCAATGTGAAAAGCCAGAGGGGAAAAAAGTAATTGAATTTAGTAATTTTTCCATGCAGTTTGCATATATATATTTATGCATTACTGTGGTATAAATTCAATCAGCAGAGTTGTTAGTAATGTCTGTGCTTTGTTTGTGTTTAGCTGAACTAGTTTGCAGAGCAGTGCCCATGTTTCTCCTCAGACTCTCACCTGTTCATCCAGCGGCTCTGACTGTGACAGACAGCTGATAAACACAGCCATATAATTCTAATTTTGGAGAATGCTTTCACTGCTACATTCAGGAGAACACAGCTTATTTAGATCGTCTCAGAGCGTAGGATTTTAAGGAATTGTTGCAGCACTGCTCACATCAAGACTCATCCGAAAGGTAGACAGCAAAATTATTCTCCCTTTAAATGTAAATTTTGGTGCTCTAGTGGTTAATAAACAGAACTGCACACATCCCGTGGAAGATGCTAAACAGGCTACAATAGTCCAAAAATAATCACTTATTATAAATGTACCGTAGTGATTTGGGATAAGACAAAAAGGCGGTTTAGTAGAATAATTTATAATGTACTCGCTCATTATTTTTGCAAATTTTGAACACAGAAAAAGTTACAAAGTGTTGCTTTAAAGATAACAATATTTGGCCACAAGTAGCCTTCACAGAATATGCAATCCCAGAATGCACTGCAACTAGTTTAATGAAAGAATGCAAGGTGAAGGAATTTTTTTTTTTTTTTTATATAGATGTACACTACTGGTCAAAGATTCTAAATCACTAAGATGTTTAAATATTAAGCAGCAAAAACTGTTTTCAACTGCTTCAAATAAGTTACTTCAGCCGCTAGTTATTTTATGTCTTCATTGCATGGAAAAGAGCAGTGTGAACATTCACAAACAAATCATTTGGTGTACAAGAAAAGAAAGAAAGAAAGAAAGAAGGAGAAAGAAAGAAAGAAAGGTCTAGAACAATATGAGGGTGAAGAAATGACAGAACTGTCATGTTTGGGTGAACTTTTCCTATAAGAGTAAAGTAAAGTTCATATCTAAATAGAGATGTATGCATATTTTAGGCCTGCATTATAAATTGGATTGTAATAATGATCACAATTTCTGCTTCTCTCAATTTATTAAGCATAATCATCTGCAATATTTGCTGGCTGGTTATTTATCCAGAAAATGTTTCATTTTAATGTGACATTTGCATTATCTTGCATTTATAAAAAGCCTCCACAATCTTTCATGGATGCGACTGCCAGATTTCAAGAGTTTAAGTCCCCCAATCAGACCTTTGCTCTTAAATCAAATGGTTTATTTAATCTTCCCAATCTGGCAACCATGTGCACATGCACGCTGTCTCTACATTACAGAAAAACTGCTGATGAGCCAGGCTGTTTTCTGTCATGAGGCTGTTTGTTTGCTGTCTGATGACTAGTAAAAAAAATAAATAAATAAACAACAATAACAGTGATTACAGTTTTTCTCTCAGATCACAACTAAAAATTCTCTAAACTTCTTGTTCAACCTCCACATCTAGTCACTTGTGCACATCACAAAAGCAATTTCTCATTCTTTTGAACAAATTGCCTGTGCTTTGGTACATTATCAACTGCTTACGTCAGGCTGATCAAAATACATTACACCGGCTCTCTGATGAATGGTCTTACCACCCTAAACATAGACATTCATTTAACCAATAAGTCATTTAATACAACATCGTTGAACTAGCTGTCATAATGCATCAAGCATATTTTCTATACTTTTCTTTTAGAATTTTTTGTAGTAAATATGTTCTGAATTGATGAATTGCGCAGGTAAATCTTGGGAAACGTAAAGTATTAGATCACCAGTTCTGAAAAACAACATCCCATGAAGCTTCATTTGGCAAGCACATACAAAACAGTGTCACAAATTCTGACAACAGGAGAACAACAAGGAAACAAACAGCGTCAACCGCCAGGAAGACACGAAGCGAGGTGGAAGAGTAGAGCTCTCAATCATAACCTTACACTGACAATATTATATCAATCCCACATAGAGTAGTGTGTGAATTTGTACTGTTGAAACTGATAAATGCCATTAAGATGAATGCACAATTCTGCTATCAAATAGATAGTTCACATCAGGAAATCCTGATAGAGTACACTGTTGCATTTGACAACATTTCTAAGCATTTGATCTTGTTTGTGAACAATAACAATAAGGACTAGTCAATTTGATGCCACTGCTATTTCAATGACATAAATACTTACTTTTGAGAGATGAACTAAGGATTTTGAGCAAGCTTTTCAAGGTAATTTGTTGTGTGTTGTGTACAAATTGTTTGAGAACATACTTGTCAAGAATTGTCAAATTGTCAAGAGCATACTTACTTGCAAATGATAAGAATGCAATGTACCAAAGCAACTTTATTACATACCAAATGTACCAAAGAAACACTTTATTAATTGCAACCAATCATTTAACTATTATCATGCAGCCCTAATCTATCTGAGCTCTATCTCGAGTTTACTATCATTCATGAAACAGTGAAAAGCAGAGAGCGTGTGTGTGTGTGTGTGTGTGTGTGTGTGTGTGTGTGTGTGTGTGTGAGATGTCAGATCTCCTGCTGTGTTCTTCACTGAGAGGATCAATCTCATCCCATCACACACTCACTCTCCAGACACACACACCACTGTCTCATGCATGCAATTAAGCATTTATTAATCCATAAACTACAGAGTTATTCACACATTTCTCTTGACTACACTGACTTCTGTGCATTACACAAATGCACACTGCTTTTATTTTCGTGATTTCTGGGTAATGGTGTATCTATTAAAACATATGCTGCATCCAGATGTCCAAGAATGATATTTGTACATCTGACCTCATTTTATAATATAAGCACATTTGTGGTTTTACAGTAGGAAATATTTATGATATTTACAAAGATTTTCTATGCATAATTTTCATGAATTTTTTGACAACAAGAATATTCATGCATAAAAAATCAATGCTTTAAAAATCAAAATAAGTTCAAATGTACAAATATAATTCCACATTTTTTAAATTATTATTATTTTTTAAGAGATCACCAACCAGCAACATCATAAATGGAAATCCACAACAACTGAAGTCATATACAAATGAAGTTCATTAAAACAACGACATGAATCATTTAAAGCTGAGATAGCAGGTGGTTTTCTAGATTAGTTCTCTCGTTGTTCTTCTAATCAAGGATTCTTGTCTAACTTTGATTAAACAACACTCTTCCTCAAAAAGAAAGACGAATTTGAGCAGACTTTGTGTGTGTTGAGGATTAAAATGTTTGACTATGTGTCATTAATTTTATATTTTTTACTTTTTTTTTTTTTTTTTTTTGCATGTAAGCACTTGGGGCCAATCTTGTAATTGTGTTTACAAAGTGTCAAAATGTTTGCGCTATGCACATACACTGGGTCAAGAGCCTAAATTACTCTCCCATTATAACGCAAATAACAGCAGAATAAAAAATTCAGGACACATAATTGCATAACTAATGTCCTCCATCATGTACAAGCTCTGCTTTAATTTGTGTCTTGCAGGCAGTGCTATCTGCGGCCCTTCACTATTATGGAGGACTTCTTTTCTTTTGTGAATTCTGCTAAGTCATGCACCACAGACGATTAAAACCATCACAACACACTTCTGCTTCTGACCTGGGTTCAGTCCTGTGCTACAGCTACAGAGACTGCTTTGATCTGATACACAAGGACATCCCTCCACAAGCAGATTTCTCTCAACACTAAAAACGCAATCTAAAACGCAAGCATGCATCGAGGACTGAAACGCTGTAGTCATGTCGAGTCACCTGCCTGCAGTGCATAGGGTGTGAAAGCAATGACAGTGTTAGTGAGAAATCGCTCTGTCGCTGACATGCCTTTACGCGCCTACTGTGATTATTTTTGAGATCTGACTCAAACAGCAAATAACCCACATGGTTTTCAAGCAGGAACAATAAAATATGACTGAGTGCATCTTTTTCTTGTGAATCTAACCTTATTTTAGCTAGCTGGTCTTTCTATGTTTCAACACTGAAAAAAATGTAACATTGAAATTAACTGGTTTTATTCAAGTCAAAAATATTGTTTGACGTGACTGAATCAACCAAAATACAGTGGTAACCAAAATGATTAGAACACTAGAATTCTCAGCAGCTAAAGATGGTTCATTCAAACATTAATTTTGCTATTAATTGTAATAATGCAGTGAGATTTTTGTCTGAGAACGGCCAGTGCTGCACACAGAGATCTGCTCTGATCATCATCCAGTCTGTCTGGAGTGACATGAAGAAACAGAACAACGTCTCCAAGATGATTCAAGAAACCCACCTGCAAACCTACCCAGATGCTTTTTAGTGTCTGTAAAAAAAGTAAATAATTAAGGCAAGAAAGACAAAATTACCCAAGATGACAGAGCAGTATCAACTACTGTAATACAGAATGCTTGCATATTTTCAATATTTCATACTCGACCAGGGATCTTTAGGGATATATTGTGGTTATATAGGTATTAATAGCTATAAATGTTATCAATCATTTGGACCCAGTGAGCTGAAAACAACACACCTCAATTCTGCAATTTATTATTATCTACAGTATATATATTGTCAGCTTAAACTTTTTTTTTTACATTTAGATTACCTTTGCCATCATCTAACATTTTTTTATAAACACAAATCATTTAATACCACTATTAATTACCTCTTAAAATGAATATAGTTATTGTTTACATTCACTTCACAGAATCAAATAGGATCTCAATAATTCAAACTCAAATATACATGTGTAGAATTTAAACCTATAAGTAAGTGCATTGCTTTGATAGCAGTAACTGTAAATTGACTCTAATGGGTTTATCAAAACTGCCTAATACATTTAATCTGCTTGCCTTCATTTTCATTTTTAATTTAGCAAATTTAATATTTTCGTTTTTAGATTGTAATGTTACAATGCTGTAATGTACTGTGATTTTACCCCATTTGCACATAATACACAGCATAACCTGCATGGTTACACTGACTATATTTGCTTTTGCAGCCTTTAATATGAACACTGTTTCATTGGACAACATTGGGCAGGATGAAAAATAACACAGAAAACTTAAGAGATATATACAGTACATCACAATTTAGCCAAAAAATACTGATATATGATTGCCCAGCCCTAGTTGTACTGTCACAGTGAAGCAACAGGTTAAAGATAGTCTTGCTGAACAAGTAACAGTCAACATGCTTAAAGCCAGTGACCTGAATAATAACACATCCGGGCGAACAGCACAGACATTTGCGTACATACATAGTACCTACAAGATTTGCAATGCATTGGCTTGTGTAGAGCATATTTCTAGCCATATGATCAAAGCACAGCAGCAGTAATGTATTTGCAAGCTAAGCCAGTCAATGTTAATCAATATCTACACACAAAGCAGATCATTATTAGAAGATGAGAAATTATGCTATCTGTCCACGACATTATAGACAAAGGAAGTGCTTTGGGCGAGGAGGATTCTGGGCAGTTCTTCAAAAGGAAAACAGCAGGCTCTAGTTATTTGCCCTGTAGTAATCAAGTGTATTGATCAGTGGGCGTAGACGCTTCCAGAGGTCTTTGTGCGGGACAAGGGGGCACACATATCCTTTGGGGCATTAGAGGCATTTATTCCAGCAGCCTCTAAGACAATCCCACTTCTCAACAAGGTGATGAAAAGCTGCATCTTATTGAGCTCACCCAATCAAAGCTCCTCTGTGATCGCACACAACCCCCAAAACAACAAGAGCACGACCCAACGGGGGCCAATTCCCACTCCCACCACAGCCAGCGGCTGCCAGCTCGTAAAGGGACGTGCCATTTTGGGCTGAGCTATGGCCAATTAAAAGAGTCCAGTACAGTGGGTGAGGGGTGCAGGCATCCCGTTAAGTGGATAAGGTTAATGAGTTATTTGTATGGTTGACGTCTTCTATGAGTTGGAAAGGTTAGGCGCCTCTACTCAGCTGGCCTTTGGAGCTGTGGTGAAAACTACCCTATTTACACGCTCTCCCAAGCAACCATAATGAGGGTCACACTGGTCCATGCATACGACTGAGAGCTCCTGGAACAAACAAGCCGCTCAGTCCCACTTCCTCGAAACCACCATCCAATCTAGCAACAGGATCCCTATATTTGCGCCAATTTCAGGATGCATTTCAAGTCAATCTTGCATCCCTCAACATGAAGCACATTCCCTTTAAAGGCCACCATTATGCAAAATCCACTTTTACATGGTGTTTGGACATAAAAGTGTGTTGGCACAGTGTGAATACATTTACCCTACAATGATAAAAATCCACCCGCTCCTTAATTTTTAATCCCCATTAAACCAAATCAGCCTCGGTTTTGATTCTCAAAGCAATATGACATCACTTTGCTTAGGCCCCGCCCACAGCCGCTGACTCACAGTCCTGCATTACAGTAGTTTCATTCTCAGCGAGTTGTGTTTGGTTGTAGGCTGTCCGCGCTTTTCTCCACGCTGAAGCAGCTGTTAGCTTGCTTGATAGTCGTGTTACTGGTTTTAAGCTGCAATACTGGTTATGTCACTTGCCCACCGCGGCACTGTCATTTAGACTTTTTTATAGTAATAAAAAAATAAAATAATTTAATTCAATTAGAAAACAGTCACTACATTTAAACCTGAATGCAGCTGCTCAATGCAGCGAGCTGAACGACAGTCGCATGATCACAGATCAGCAGCAGGAGTCAGATTTCATTTATCTCGTGAGGAGAGTGAGGTGAGAAATACAAGGTGATGGCGGAAGATTTAGTTTCGAAATGAAATGCAAAAGCGTCTATTTTAAACATATCTTGGATTTTGTAAAAACCTGTTGGTATATATTTTGCCCATTATCTAAGGTGATTTTGAAAGTTTTTTCAAACATTTGTTTTTTAATTATTTGGTTCCACCGTGTTTTTTCATACCATGCCACTGAGGAGGCAATGGATTACTTTTATTTCTGTAGGTAATGCGCCTCAAAATCTACCTAAATGCATGTATGTCTGCGCAAATAATTTCACTCCAGACTGCTTTGTGAATGTCATGTCTTTAGAGCGCTCAGCTAATGTTTTAATCATATTTGTGTTATCGAAGCATTGTAATTGATTAGTGCCGCACTGGTGAGATTAGTTGGCGCCACGCTGTTTGTTCAGTGACACTAGCAAACACGTCCTCCCTGCGCGGTCGAGTAGCAGGGGTGTATACGCTATGCCCTCTTCTGGAGATGGGCGTATGCGATATGCAGCTCATTTGCGTTTAAAGTGATACACACCAAAACAGCTCTTTTTTAGACACGCCCCAAAAATGACGTTTTCCAGATGTTATAATAAATGATCTGTGGGGTATTTTGTGCTGAAACTTCACAGACACATTCTGGGGACACCCAAGACCAATATTACATCTTGCAAAAATGATAATAGGCTCCCTTTAGATTAGTTTAGATTCAACTTTATTGTCATTGTGCAGTGTATAAGTACAGAGCCAATGAAATGCAGTTTAATATCAAAGAAACGCAACAGCTAACAGTAACGCAATAAACGTGACAATAAATGTGACAATCACAAAATATGTTTGTCGCCTCCATCTGAGTGGAATGCGGTGAGATATTATTCGACTGACCGCAAGAACGTCGTGACTATGAAACAGAGCTATACTTATACTCAGGTCTCTCATGTCAATGGGCAGCGGGTGCTTCTTAAGAGCAAGTATTGGACAAACACAAACAAATGAGGCAGCTTGCAGTGACTCAGTGCTCTAATGAACCAGTGTATTGACTCACTGAATTTGTGCTGGGTCTAAAATGTCTATGTGGCTCCCAGATGCCACTCTGAATACCAATTACTGTGTGCTTACGGAGGGAGGGGGGTTTGGCCAAACACTGCGAGATCACTGCTGCCTTTACAGTGAGAAAGAGATGGCTGCTGGGAAAGGTTCAGTGAGAAAGGACACTGCAAAACAACAAGAAGGTCTTCACAGCTTCTGTGAAGAAGTGCTTTTGAAACTACACTGAGAAGCTGGAAGACTGTGCTGTTTGGGTCTGTTTTTAGTACCAAAACCAACTGGAACATTGTGATGCCGGGGCCCTGGAACAAGTCCTGTCTCAGATTCTACAATTTCTATGTCATCTTTTCTAGGATTTACAGTACATAGGCTTGATAATCTATTTTTCTCCTTTATTTTACTTTTCATTGCAGGAAACTATTGACAACAATGTTCTCTAATTAACCAAGTCAAATTTGTTTGTATAACGCTTTTCACAATAACCATTGTTTTAGGCAGCTTTACAGAAAATTATGAAGATTAGAGCTGGGCAATAATACAGATTACATTTTGCAATGACAAAAGCAATTAAGCAGTTGTGATTTGCTATATAGTATATATTATGTTTTACTGAATGCAAGTAGATATAGCTGGACATTCTTTTATATCCATCTTTTTAATAACAAGCTGGGCAGATCTATTTTTTTTTTTATATAAAACGGGCATTTGAGATATGCTATATTGTAGATATATACTGTAGATATACAGTTTTTTAGTAAGGCTATATTATATATATATATATATATATCATCTGTTTATATATATTTATAACTGTATATGTTACATGTGTCAGAAATGAATCAAAACCATCCAACACCATTAAAAATACATCTATGAGAGCATAGTTAATAATTAGTAATATGTAAGTCAGACAGACACTGATTTAGAGTTAATAGAGAAAGAAGCTCATAGTTATCCACCATATTTTTCAAATAGGAAGCTATTTCCTTTGCATGTGAGAGATTTATGATTCATTAGTCACTGAAGGTAAATAACTGGAATAATAATGATGTGCATTAGTGTGCTATAAACCAGCATGTTTCTGATTATGATAATAAAAGACTGCAACATCAAGCAGTATAACAGTGTTTGTACAGCTGCAATAACTGGACATGTCTGACTCCACAGGCCTTGTACATTCATTTACAGAGATATAAATCAAGGTTACCAATTCCATACTTTCTCAAATGTTATTGGTTGTTTGTTTTTTTAAATTGTGCCTCAACTGTGAACCATTCCTGAGCATCTCTATTTTTGTCCCGAGGCACATGCTACACTTAAACCCTGTTAGCGTGTTTCCAGCTGACCGGCTGCCATTGAGATGAACATCAACAGCTCTCACCGGTTTACAGACTCAGAGGAATGCTTCACACAATCATTACTTCCATCATGTCCAGCTTTCTTTTTAAGTGGTGTATGGTTAGAAGTAGAGTTAGGAACCGATAAATTATTCTTATTCAGATTCTTATTCATTTACCGACAGGAAAAAATACACATATTAGTCCTGTTAATAAATGAATGACTCTTATGATCCGGTTCTTTTAGTGGATCGAAAGCACATTCAGAGCTCTCACTAAACGAATCATCTCCATGTTAATCAAGAATTGCTACTGTATTATGTTCTTATAAATAACTGTGATTACTTTAATACTTTACAATAAGGTTGCATTAGTTAATATAAACTAATAACGAAAACGAATTCTAAAGCATTTATTAATCTTGGTTAATGGTGATTCCAACATTTACTAATACATTATTAAAATGGAAAGTTGTATCTATTAATGTTAGGTAATGCACCCTCATGAACTAACCATGAACAGCCGTATTTTTATTAACTAACGTTACCAAAGATTATTAAATACTGTAACACATGTATTATTAATTGTAAGTTAATGCATTAAATAAAGTTAATCAATGGAACATTATTGTAAAGTGTTACCGTTTTCTTAGATGAAAATGTGCAGATTAAGATACACTTGAGTGTTTTTTTTTTTGCAATCACTTGTATTTTATTAAACAATAAATAAATAAATGTGTTACGTACCACATTTTTGTTTAGTATTTTTCTTTAAAGAGCCGGTCAGATGGTATTTTAAAGTGTCCCAATATTGTATTGGAGTCCCCTACATCAGGTTTAAATGCATCTAAGGTCAGAAAACATTGTAATTTTCTCAGAATATACATTTAATATTAGAGTCATTTGCCAATGATTAGGAGATGATTCTTTTCAAGCAAGTTCGGAGCAAGCCCCTCCCTTCCTCAAGCCTACTCTGCTCTGATTGGTCAGCTGGCCAAACCTGTTGTGATTGGCACAGAGATGAGTCCTTGAGCCAGTTAGCCAGCGCTACCATTGACAAAGCATCTTTACATAAAACAATAATATAATCAATCCGTTCTTATAATGACATAAAATACAAAAACACTTATGCAAGCGAATCGTGCCCACAGCTAAAGTTTAGCTGCTAAACTGTGAACACTAGGTGGATACGTTAGCCGAGTGCTAACGTGACTAACTGATTAAACAATACAGTTTGTAAACTAAAATATGTCTACTGTAATGTTTGAAGAACGACAGACAAAAGACGCTTGTTCTTAACTTTTAATCAGAACGCAGAACAGTTGTATTACAGGAGCACCAGCCGAAATCACTCATCTCTCTCGCATTAACCCTGTAACTGCCAGTGCAGCACAATAAACAGCAGTTTCACAATTATTATAAAGTCTGTGTGCTACACTACATTCTTTATTATTAAACAAAGTAATTAGAACAACGTCAGTCTACAAATAATCGACATATTCTTAGGTTCACTGCGAATTTTTAGAACTACTTCAGTAAGACAGTAATATCGTGCTTTACCTGGAAACCTAAAGCTGCACTAGGTATACATCACATATTGGCACAAAAAAAATATATTTTGAGCACTCAATTGAAAATGTACACCTAATGTATCAATCGTACTACTTACAGGTCGTGGTTCAGAGAGCTTGTTAGTCCAAATTAAGAAGATTAGAAGCCAACGAAGATAAACCCCAGATTAGAGAAGCAGTTCTTGATAAAATGACAAGCACACAACAAAAGGCTCGAATTGTATTTCTGTGGTATCCTTGAACACCGCGTCTTCTCAACATGATGTAAACGCACTAATAGCAAAAGTGTTTGTGGGCAGATCAGACTCTGTTCGTATTTCGCGGACAGGTGGGGATTATGCAAATGTGTTACCCAGTGACGTACACCGGTAACAGGCAAAAGAGTCGAAAATATAACGACTCGTTACGGCGATTCAGAACCGACTCTCTCTTTTGAGAGACAATATCTTTATTTATCATGCACTTTTTTGATTAACAACTTAGCAGATTGTTTTCATTTAAGGATAGCTACGTTATAAACTGCAAAAGATTTTTCAAAAACCCATCTGACCTGCTCTTTAATTTATAAATAAAGGAATAAATCTCCCAAAATTCTGTTATCATGAATAATAGGGTAATAGGGTAGGCTTAATAAGCAGAGGCTTCAGCCTACACCTTTTCGGTTATTATGTACAACTTTATTTATTTTTGTATGATTGATTGTCTGTGAGGACCGAAATTAAATAAACATTAAACATTAAATGTGCTCAATCTCATGTCATTCAAACCTTTCTTTTTCCCATAGAAGAGGAAGAATGACAGACTCAGACTTTTTCAATACACTGAAAGTGACTGAGACTGTCATCTGCCAAACATATCCTTCTGTGTTCTGCAGAAGACAGAAAGTCAGACAGGTTTGGATTGACAAGAGGATGAGTAAATGATGACAGAATATGCGTTTTTTTGTTTTGTTTGAATGATCCATTTAAGACCAATCACTGACAGATCTGTGAAAAGTAAATACCTTATGAAAGAAATGTACTGGATTTAGGTTTGATTTGTCATCATTTCACATAAGTCCGTCAAGACTCATAAAAGAAGTTATTATTTTAACTGTTAATGGAATCATTAATGAAACAGAATCAAACAAGAATCACTAATTCCTTTTGATTCATATTCCTAGATACAGTCAGACACCAGATTTCATTTTTGATATTTTATTTTACTAGTGGATGCAGGACACTATAGTTCATTAATGTAAGTGAGGATAGCAAAATAAAGTGAACTGTGACATATTATACCCAAACTCTTCATAAAATTCTTCATACAGTGGACTGCTGGTAAAACTGATCAAAATTTGGGATCAGAAATGATTCAGACACTTTGAGCTGAGTGTGTTTTGCTTAAGGTTTTTTTCTTTAATTGCTAATTAGATCTTTTTTACACCAAAGACTGAACAAAATGAAGCATTGCTTGGTAACTGGTTGAGCTAAATTGGTATTATCTAATTGTGTTCTTATATTTAACAGCTGACAGCTATTCAACCGAATTCATTACATATCTTTCTATCAAAGTTATCTGACATTATCAAGATGAATTTGTTCTGACACAGTTTAACTTTTTCTAAACTATAGCGAGTAAACTGTGATAATGTGAGAATTGTTGAAGGTGTTTGAATAAATTTTGGTTTGACTGTATGAACAGCAAACAATTAGATGCACGGTTTGTTACAAATAATTGCTCAGGTGATCAGAAGCATAAAAAAACATTAGTAACATATTTAAAGGTGATCTACATGGACCCTAGCAACCGAATAGCAACACAGGTAATGGGAAATTTCAACAGTTTAATCAAGAGCCGCTGCCTGGCCGCATGTCCTTCTGCAAGGCGACCCTCACATTTCTCATGACAAGCCTAATGAGCATCCCCACAATCTGTGCATTACCACTAATTCCAGAAATTTCCAGCACAAAGACATAATTAGACAAACTAATTAGACGCAGTCTTCGCTGCACAGAGATCCTTCGCAGTTCAACTTCTCCGCCTACCTGCCGTCTCTAAAATAGGCAGGAGCCGTCAGGAACATGCATGTTAATTCTGCTCAGCTGGCGTGAAAGCGTGTGCACGAGCATCTCATTGTGTGTCACGGAGGGCCGAGACGTCGATCCTTACGTCTTCTGTACAAGAAGCATTCTACTTGTTCGTTACGTCCGAGAGCTGAAGACACAATAGCACGAATCTCTGCGGAAGCATTAAGCCAGAGTCAATAGCACACAGAAGGCACGTATGGATATTCCAGTCTCTGGAGAGTTAATTATTTATCGCAAATTGCCCCTAGAAGGGCTTTAAAATGTGCCGTAGAAGGAAGGGCCTGAAATGAAGAGAGGCCAGGCGAAGTGAGAAAGGCCGGAGAATGAGATGTAATTGATTTCAGAAGTGATGGGGAAGCCACGGTCTCCAGAGAGAAGTGCTGCTCATCGCAGCGGAAATGCCAGCGGAACGTATGCAGCTCTATGAAAATCACAATTAAGACTCGGCCTGTATTAAATACTCTGCTAAAACAGACATTAGCAGGGAAAAACGTGGTGATGTGAATCCTTACCATAGAGATGAGAGAGACAAAAAATTACAGACCTTGAAACCTTGATTTTACTTCAACAAATTCATGCTTTGTCATTTAATAAACAATTTGCTTTGAATTTGTATTTCATTTGGGGCTTTTATAAACAGGAAAAAAAACAGGTTTAGCATTAAATTAGACCTTTGCTCTAAGCAGATCACCCCCCCCCCCAAAAAAAAAAGTGTTATATAAAAATATTAATATAATATTTTCCTTATATACGATCACACATATTTTCATATATGAATTCTGTAACTACGCAAACAATACAGTGACATAATATGTGCTCAGTTTTATGTAAACACAAGCATTAACTTTAAAAAAAAATTATTCTTGAGAAATTCATTTTAGTGTTCCAATAAAGCTATTGCGTGTAAAAATGTAGTGGTTTTTTTTCTTCATTGCTATATATGTATTTTTTTTCACATGTATCAACATGCAATATACAGAAACATATACGCACTAGTTTCCCATATATGTAAATGCATTATTTCATATATTTTATTATATTTTCCATATATTTTTGTTTAAACATCAGGGTTTGCCAAACAGCGAGTCGCATATTAGACATAATATTGTAGCTCATTGTGTAAAATAAAGTTACTATTGTAATTATCAAATGCAATTTTATCTCTTTTTTTAAATGTTTTATTACAACAGTAATACTGTATATTTTAGTTTTTATTTTGTATACTTAAAGTTAAAATAATACTTATAATTAACACAACAATAACATTATTATTATTCTCATAGATTACATTTTACATTATTAAATTATTAAAATATTTTCTATCTTAAAATCTTTTTTTTTCTTCTTCTTCTTCAAGAAAATCCTTTATGTCAAAAGGGTTAAGGTGATAAAAAAGCATGGGAGCCCCAGATGAACAATCAAAACTGCACCAATGCACTGACAAATCAGCAGGAGAAGAGCTCATCTGGAGTTCATGAGTTAAACATTAAGAGACAAGTTAAGAAGCACTTCTGTGTTCTCACACGCATGTTCCTGCTTCCACACTGACGGCAGTGCTCATATCCGTCTTTGTTTACAAGAACTCAGCGGCACATAGATTTAATTTTAAGAAACGACGTGGCGGCTCGGTGCATCTTCATTAGAGTACTGAACTGACGAGTAAGAGCAGGAATGAGAGTGTGCACTTGGCCTGAGTGTTGCTTTTCCCAGAAGCCCTGTTCTTCAGTCAAAGCCCAGGGGCGGCTGATTTAACAGGAAAAACACAGAGGTGCATGTGAGCGGTCTGCTCATCATCACTGCCACAGATACATTAGCTCTCTCGTAAAAACCCACTGTCTGCTCTGCTCCAAACACTAGTGCACTGCTTCACTGCTCTAAATAGGAAACTTCTAAGGCCAATAAATAACATTATTTTATTTTATTGGAGAATTCAACCCAAAAACGATTTAAATACTCAGTGAGTTAAATTCTTCTCAAATGAAGAATCTCATTTGATTCTCTTTTTTTATCATTAGGGCTTGACGCAAACAAACAAAACCAGTGCAAAAATAGCTTTGTGTTACGAACAACTAAATTAAAACACATTGGATGCGACACACTAAAAACTACCGTTATGATAATGATGACATGGTTGATGATGAATTCTCTATTAATGCAGGAAGTCGTGGCATAAACTACCTGATTGCACTGTGTCTAGTGGCACAATGCTTCAAAACTGAAACATTCCCATTAAAATCAAAACTGTTTACACTGTGAAAGCTCCCATCTGCAACACTGTTTACATGATACAGCATGTGCTGTCATACCAGCCAATTCTGCACAGAAGTGATCAATAGAGTTTAACTATAGCATGTTGCTAAGCTAACAAAGCAATGCTCTAACAAGCACCAGAAATAAATAGTGCACAAGCAAAACACTGTAAAACAGTTTGTTTTAAGCTTTTAATTGGATTGTGATTTTTAACTTTCAGTATTACATAAAATATGTAGTTTCATCCCCTTTTCTCTAGACTTGCGAAACAGCCTTCGATGCCTAAAAATGCTGTCTAGGTAGGCGGCTCACTAGGGTTTCAGACTGAACTGTTGTCATCGTTAGCGCTACTGAACTGGGGTTAATGTGTGAGTCAGACTAACTACGAAGATTTGAGAGTACTGTTATTAATACATTTATGATTAAATATGCCACGTCTCACTGGTTCATCGATGAAAGAGTGTACTCTACAAATGGAGAAATTAAGCAAATTTGGTGGCGCTGAAGGCGTCAGAGCAGATATGTGGATTAATAATGAATAAAAAGCCTCCTCTTCCAGTCAGAAAACCCTGTTTGGATCTGGAGCTGTGTTTGAAATGTCTTGAGTCCAGTGAGGTGGAGAAACAAACCCTT
Source organism: Cyprinus carpio (assembly GCF_018340385.1). Lineage (NCBI taxonomy): Eukaryota > Metazoa > Chordata > Actinopteri > Cypriniformes > Cyprinidae > Cyprinus > Cyprinus carpio. The sequence continues at coordinate 5,830,749 of NC_056610.1, read as the reverse complement.
GACAGGTCCCAGTGTGCCACCGCATGCTGATGACAGCCCTGTCTGCCAGCTGGCCAAGAGTGAGTCGACAAACAGGTGAAAGCCTCGCTGCCGACACTGAGAGATGAGATACACTTTACAGGAGAGGACGAGGAGATATGACGGTATACTGTGCAATCAGAGTCGGAAATCAATGCACTGTCTTCTCCAGAACTTCCTGGGACACATGTGAATATTCTTTACAAATATGAGGAAGCAAATCAGTGCTGTTTGTGGAGTGGCTCATTTCAAATAAGATACTGCGAGTGACTGTTTGTGTGAAACATAGGCAGTACAAAGTACAAAAATGCAAAATAATGCAATACAATTCTTGAGCTTCACTTTTGACTACCCCTGTTTAAGTCTGTTCTTGGGTAATTTCCTTATGTGCACAATTTGACAGATTGAAAGAACTTTTCTCAATGCGACTGGCGCTGGCAGCTGTGATAAAAAAAAGAGTGATACTATGTTGTACAAAGCATGTGTTTAAAAGGACATAGGCTTCAACCTCATAGAAATCCAAACATCTTTCAGAAATCGCTGAAATACAGAAATCATTTGAGGCGCAGATCATTTGAGTCAAAGGACTTCAAAACATGACACTGCCAGCCTCTCTGAGAATAAAGGAGCTTAAAGCTTATCATCTGACAACCACAGCACTTTAAACGCACTAAAACGCTTTCCTACTGCTGCACAGTACAATACTGTAATTAAGTTATACCAAGAATATACAATATTCGGTTACACTTTACTTTAAGGTGTCCTTGTTACAGTGTAATTATGTATTTAAGTACTGTTACATTAATTAAATACATGTACTTACTATATATGTTATGATTAAGATTTGTTTAGGGCTACTTGCACGCAATTATGCATAATTAATTTTATTATAATAGTAAGTAGGTGTAACGTGTGTAACAACCTTGAAACACCTTAAAATAAAGTGTTACCCAATATTCTTTTCAAAAGAACCTTATTTACCCCCTAAAAGATGCAAATTAGTATCTTAAAGGTTCACATTAATACCTGAACAGTATACACGAGTACCTTTTGAAAGGGTAACACAGGTTTTGTACCTTTTTTTCCCTAAGAGTGTATATACTGTAATAATTCTGGTTACAACAATTTTTTGGAAAAAGTCATGATAGGATTGTCCCAGCATGAAAGCCGTCTGATCTGTATGCTTTTATGAGTAAACGTTTTGATGGTTTTTGGCTTTCCACTAATCATACTTTCAAATGCATTGAAAATCTATCCAAGTGAACCGTATTTCCCATTTATTCTTTTTGCTTGACACCTAATGACATATGAAATCTAACTTCTCAGCTTCATAAATTGACACTACAGAGGCCTGATCCTAGTAGCCCTGAGTTAACAGCCCAGATCTTTAACCATTACACCATCACACCAACCTTTGAAAAACTGGATGAAAGAGACGAGCATGAAACATTGTGACTCATTTTTTCTGCTCGTTTGGTGGTGTTTAAAGACATCCTCTCTGAGCCGCTCCTGCAGCAGATCCTGAAACCAGAGCCGGCAGCGTAAGAGCCGAGAGACACAAAGACTCTAGTGTCACTGCAGGCCGCTGATGATGGGGGGTTGGGTAATGAAAACGCCAGCGAGCACACAATTAAAGATAAAGCACGAGTGCCTTCTGAGAAGCCTCTATATATTATGCATGTATTATGTCGGCATTCAACACTCATTCTAATATATAATGAAATTTGTATTCAGTTTCTGTAAATGATTTTTTACCACAGCTATAGTCCATTACAGTGCATATCTATTCCAACCCAGGCTCACTGGAAAACACCTGTCGTGACATTTCGGCAAGATATTACATTGCTTCTTGCGCATTTCAACACAGTTTCAAAGTGAAATGTCCAGTGAGTGGCGCTAAAATGGACACTCAAAACATGACCATGTCCTCGTTTTAATATATGTTGATACAGGCATGCATTGTTGTGTTCTTATGACGTTGGAAAAGGTACGCATTGCAGCGGTTCAGAATTCAAATGTCCAGAGAGTGTCGCTAAAAGTTTAATGGACTATCGTTTCTGAAAATAACATACCCCAAACCCAACCCTAAACCCAACCCTAAACCTACCCGACAGTTAACGAAAGCAAAAGTGATCTAAAAACACATTCACTGATGCAACTGTGCGGTTTTGACTTATTCTAAGTGGGTTTGAGCTGTTTTGCTGAGCCATAGTTTTACAGGACTTCACCGCACAAGTGCAACACCGTATCGCATGAGCTACAGACCCATACATATGAACTGTGTATGTGATGCTAACATTCAAAAGTATCAGCTTTCAAATCTAACAGCATGTTTTGAAGTCAGCAAGGAATTCTGGGAAAATTAGGCTTTCTTAATGGAAACTCTAGCCCTGTAAATCATACTTTGTGTGAAAAGGAATAAAACTTTACTGCCGCTAGTGTTCATTTCAACTGGAAACTGCATTGTTTCGCCTGGATAGGAAATGTCTAGTGAGTTGATTCACAATATGATTTCACGATACAATTTACTCATGATTTTTTGAACAAATTAACAAATTATAAATGCAAAGGTGTCCCTTTATTATCCCAGATCAAATCCCAAATCAAATAAATAAAACAATTGAAATAAATCACTTTGAAATGTCAAACTAAGGCTTTGCCTGTGCTCTTTCTTTTTTAAATAAGAGGCAACCACTGCATTTTAATCACAACCCAAACAAAGACGCTGCATACATGCAGCTTGAGCAGTTTTTTTTTTTTAAATTTAAATTAGAATGTTCTGACATTAAATGCTCAGATTAGAATGCTCAGATTCACATCGGAATGAAACAAAAACAGCAGATTGGTGGAATGAGACACAAATTCACTCTCTAACAGCAGGTGGCGCTTATGGAACAGCAGTGATACAGCATTTCCTTGGTTACAGCTGTAAACAAAGTGAGTTTTTTTGGGGGGTGCATTGTTATATCCCTAGTAAATGTGGTGCTAAAATCATATTCAGTTTTATACAAAACAGATGAATGTGAATCTGCCAACATTTTATTACATTGGTTAAACTTATTTCACCAGTTTGGAAATTAAATGTCCGGTGAGTTGTGCTAAAAGGTCCATCACATTATATTGAGCTTTAAAATGTTAAAATACCGTACCACCTGAACTAAACCAGACCTTAAACCCAACTGATAGCGTTAACAAAAGCACTTCACATCACAAGTGTACCAGGTGAGCTACCAAGCAAGTTCGCTTTGTCAGAAAAGCCATACAAATGGAGCTGGTTATGTGATGTGAACATCAAAATGTATTAGTTTACAAATCATGTACTATAGTCAGTGTTTACAAGTGTTTAAGGTCAAAACATAGCATCATTCAAGGAACTACAAGAAAATAAGACTTTATTAATGAAGATTCTAATGTATTAGTTTAGAATTATTGTACTATAGAAAAAACTTTTTGATCATGAATACTCGTTCATACTTTATTAATGAAGATTCTGCCTCAAGTTTTTGTGAATAGCGTTCATTTAAGCTGTAAAATTCTCCCTGCATAAATTTTATTATTTTTGTACTCTTTAAAGATAAATGTGTTAGTAAAATGTGTATAAAAAAAATAGGACACAATTTTTTATTTTTTTTTGTATTTTTTTTTGCATCAGTTGGTGACGTTTTAAGAAATTGCACAGCAACCACCGAGCTTGTATTTGGGTGACTGTTTGAATCTCTACAAAAATGCAATGATATTTCATCTGGAGAAGACCATTCACTTCTAGACGTCGTGATTTTGCCTCCTGTTTTGATGAAAAAAAGCGCTGCATTGCACCTGCAGTCATCTCTATGTGAATCAGCACACTGTTGACAACTCTCCGAGTCGCACATGGCTGGAATATGATTTCATCAAAGAGCTCTTGACCACAGCCACTACAGCCCAGCAATTTACATGTAGCGTAAAACCACCACACCATTCACATTGGAAAAAAAAAAAACAGCTCCATCAAGAGCTACTTGAGCAGAACAGTTCTGCTTATTCTGATGTGTACTACCACACTAAATTATCACAAAGGCGAGTGTGTTCTGCACAATATTGTATAGTTAAACCAGATACAGCGTGTTCCATGCACATGGCATTTTAATATGCTTTTAAATGTGATGAGGGACACAAAGACGAGCACTTTACTGTGTGCCAAGAATGAGTAAAAAAATGTGCTGTGTGCCAGAAAGAGGAAGTATACAGCTTTCCTGAAGGGTTTACTTGCACTGTAACAGCACCACAAATACTATTAGAACAGTGCTAAAAACCTCTAGAGGACACCATAGGAGCACTTCTCAAAACACACCCAGTAAAATGGGGTTTGGGCAGACAGCTTGAGACCATGTTTTGAGACCAACATGCCATCTACATATACAGCTCAAAACAACATGCAAAAGAATGCCATCTAGGTTAGCAGCACACTAGAGGTTATGACTACTGTATGTGCTTTCTATGTTGGCAGCTTAAGTTTTGAGGCTACAATACCAAAAATGCAATCTAGGTAGGCACCTCACTAGGTTTTGAAACCATGATGTCCAAAAATCCAGTTTGCTCTTAAAAATAAAGATTCCAAAACTAGGCTTTTGCAGTGATGGCAGAGAAGAACCATTTTAGGTTCCCAAAAGAACCTTTCAGTGAAGAGTTGCTAAACAAACCATTTCTTCTTGGTGTGGAGAACATTTAAATAATCTAAAGAACACTTTTGTGCAATGGGAGGTTCCATGGATGTTAAAGGGTATTCATGGAACTGTAGATGCCAATAAAAAAAAAAAAAAACTTTATTTTGAATGTAGGCAGCTCCCTTGGTATTTTATACTAAAATATCTAGGAAGGCACATGACTGGATCTTGAGACTACAATGCTTTAAATGCCATCTAGTTTGGCAGCTCGCTAAGTTTTAAAACCACAATGCCCAAACATGCCGTCTAGACAGTTCACCGTTTTCAGACCATGATGACCAAAAATCCTGTCCAATTAGGCAGCCCTACTGAAGCGTTCACGTCTAACACCAAAAACTACTCTAGAAGAACTGCTAATATCTCACTTCTGTCAATTAGACGACGATATCCAATCAATGGGAATCCATTTTTTAATAGGCAAAACATCAACTAATGTTAATTTCTATGTGATTTCACTGACAGGAGTGCAGAAACGCTGGACTGGCTCATGAACTTCTGCCTCAGTTAAGCAGAGAGCTTGAGCTATCAGTGTGTGGAGATCTCAGGAAGTCTGTAAAAGCATGAAAGGACGATGTGGCTCAGTCCCTCAGGAGAAGCCTGAGCTCTCTCCCCCTCCGGCCATAGAAAGCAATCAAGAAGCTGAACAATCTCCCACGGACCTCACCTGGCTGTTTAATTACAGCCTGCCTCACTGAGCTCATCCACGGTCCGACAGAAAGACATGCTGCGATATATGACTCAAACACAGAAAATCACAGCTGCTGAAAAATGAAACACATCATGACCCAGAGGTAGGATGTGACATGTCAGAAATGTAGTGTGGACAATGCAAATTATGGTAGTACATGGTTGAAATGATTGATGGGACTATTTGGGTTTTCTAATGGCCAATGGAGGATTTTAATAACCACAGAGCAACTGATAACAGATCAAATCATTGTTTGGTGCAAGCTAGAATTAAACTGCTGGTGTCGTCTGGCCAGAGGAGAACGGCACACTATTTCCCTGTTTAACACTGTAAAGCTGCTTTGACACAATCTGCGTTGTAACAAGTGCTATATAAATAATGGTGACTTGACTTGATCAGTAACAGCTAAGATAATAGACTGCATTTAAATGTGGATCCATTGTGCACAATATTTATGCCAAATTTCATTTGAAGCAGAAATTGCGATAGCAGGTGAGACTATTGGTAGTTTTAGGAACTGATATAAATTTGGCTCAATGGCCTCATATACGATTTAATGTTGATATTCTCAAAATGACCAAATTACAGCTGATAAATCATCTTTGATCTCACTAATTTACACATACTTGGTTTCTGACTCATCTAGGTAGGTTCTAGCTACATAATCACTTAGCAAAACTGTTGTTGTAATGTGACTAACAAGGGATTTGTGCTGCTGCAGTAGCTTAGTAGTAAAGTAGCTTTCAGAAATCCCTCAGGCCAAGGTCTTTCAATTAAACGCACAAAACAATACACTCACAACAACAGCGACAACGCTTGGAGTTCAACTCAAATCAATGCAAGTGAGCGGTTTCATAAAGAGATGCATGCATGAAAAACACAAACAAACAATGAAAATAATGAGTGAATTTAAAAGAATGCTGCATGGTGAAGGATAAATCAGAATTCAGAAGTTAGAACTGGAATGTCATGGAATTAAAAATGATAGAGAACAAATACAACATGTGGAGAAGAGAAAAAAAAAAGAAAAATGGATGCATTCCAGCCGAGACCTTCTATTATTTCACTTTAACAAATATCTTTCTCGTGCAAATAAATAATGAATCTCACTTTGGCTCCAGGTTCAAATACTTCATGATGCCATCTGCTCCCCTCAAAAAACATTCATCCTCATAGCCATCATCTCTGAGGGCATTGTTGTGGAGACCACAGAGAAGAAAACCAGCAGACGTTATGACTAAACGCTGGAAAAAAGAAGGAAAGAAAAACACTAGCCCATTGATAGACTTGTGACTCAGTGAGTGAGCGGCACAGATTGGGCTGACAGAGAGCTCAAAACTGCCAATGGATTCAGTCGGAATGTGATTCAGTTCTTTTATAAGACTACAAACAAACAGTCGTCACAGATGATCAGATCTGCACTAACACCAGATCTCAGGCCCTCCGTATAATTCCTAAAATGCATGGATCAAGTGTCTTTGACACGTCCTAATATAGTCTCCCCAAATCTACTCACCCCGTTCCCGGGTGTCTCAAACAGAACCTGGACGGTCAGCGATGGTCAGGAGTGATCACTAGGTTCTGAGACCATCATGTCCACAAATGCTGCCCAAGTCAGTCAGTAATACTCAGACATGAAATTGTTACTGAAACCTAAAGAACTGTTCAGCTGGAAGGTTGATAAGACAAATGCTGCATTTCAGCACTCTTACCAAATATGAATCTCAAAGGGACTTTCAGTACTTTTTGGCACAAGACGGTAAAAGTATTAGACAAAAACACTTACCTTTGGGCATATATAAGACTGTGCCTTTGATGGCCAAAAATGCTGTCTGGGTTTGCAGCTCACTATAGTTTGAGCTATGATATCCAAATATGATGTCTAAACAAGCAGTCTGCTTAAGAGTCCATGTGATGCCCCCCCCCCCCCCCCCCCCCCAGAAAAAAAAATGCTGTCTTGGGAGCCAACACTTTATGTTTTTACACTAAAGCTCCCAATAATGCCCTCTAGGTAGAAAACCATAATGTCCAAAAAGATGTCAAGGAAGGCTGCTCACTAGTTTTTTTGATACCATGGTGACCATCAGCATCTATATGAGCAGCTCTTGAGATCATGATGTTCCAGTGAGACTATGGTGCCCAAACACGCTGTCTACACAGGTTTGAAGAAACATGCCCAAAACACGCTTGGTTTTGAGACAAGTGTCAGAAGTGAGTAGGGTTTCTGGAGCCCAAAAGTAACATTACTACACACACTACTACACAACACCTCCTCCTCATCATATCTCATAATACCAGCGCGCACTGTGTTACAAGAGTCATGCGGTGCATGCATATTGATAAAGTGATGCGTTTTCATCCGTATCTCATGCAGAACGGCACGCCAGAAGACTTACCCGTTCCTCACGCTGCCAGATCAGTGCCTATTTCTAAACGCCGAGAGCTTTTAACGCCACGAAAGAGCTCGTATGTGGAAATAATTTCCGTGACCAGAGGCACTTGTGCATGTTTTCTCGCGCATCCCGGGCCTGCGTCAGAGAGCAGGTGGACGCGCCTCCCGTCAGTGATGGAGAACCGCGCTCCTCTATCGCTCCATCCCTGATGACAGCAGGAGCGTGTGTTCAAATCTCCGCTGAAGCGCTCTCATCTGCTCCAGCACGTCTCCATCTGTGAGTCAGGAGCTGGATGCTGCCATTGTTCCGCGCTGTGATGGGCGCAGTCTCGTTGCGCGCTCGCCTCGTGAGAGAGAGAGAGAGAGAGTGCGCGCGCCCTCGGTGACGTGTGCGTGAGGGGGAGGTGCTACAGGTGAAAAGGCCAAAAAGTTTCCTTTTCCCTTCCATCAAAACCAAATGTAACCATATGCACAGTATACACACTGTGATTTTACTGGCTCATATTTCTAAAACAGAAAAATTACGCATCATATGACTGGATATACATGTTTGCACTGCTGGGCATATTTGTATTCGTCACTGATTTCAGATTGCATGCCAAAAATTGTAGTTAGTAACGTAATTACATTATGTGACCCTGAACCACAAAACCATTAAAAAGAGAGAGAGAGAGAGAGAGATTTATACATCAGCTGAATAATAAATCTTTCCATTGATGTATGGTTTGTTAGGATAGGACCATTTTGGCTGAGATACAACTATTTGAAATTCTGGAATAGGAGGGTGCAAAAAATAAAAATACAAATATTGAGAAAATCGCCTTTAAAGTTGTCCAAACAACGTTCTTAGCAATGCATATTACTAATCAAAAATTCCATATGGATATATATTTAAGGTAGGAAATTTACAAATTATTTTCATGGAACATGATCTTTAGTTATTGTTGTCTATTGCTACAAATATATCTGTACTATTTATGACTGCTTCTGTGCTGCAGGGACACGTTTAGGTTATATAATCTGATATATATCTGTTATATATCCTAAATCGTTTTAAATAGGATAATATTTTGCCATATTGATATACAAATAGTAAAAGAAGAAAAATATATTCCATTCGTTATTAAAATTGCATTACTCAAGTATCAAATAGAAAAATTAATTCATCAGTAATTCATGCAATGTTGAGAAAATAGTTCTTAAAATGGAAATTATTTTGCAGATCCAATGGTCAAATGCTGATTGGCTCTTATGTTCTGTGTAATTATAGCCACCGGACCAGTGACTGATCTCTGTGTCAATGTCCACAAAACTGGAAGACTTTCTGAATGCATATAAGCAGTAGATTATTTTAGAAAAGAATTGGGAGGATCAATACATTCAGAATAATTTATTGCTATTGTGTAAATAATATGTAATCATATCATTAATGAAAAAGTAACTGTAGTTACATGACATAATATGCCCGGTTTCACAGATGGGGTTTAGCTTAAGCAGGACTAGGCCTCAGTTAAATTAAGATATTTAAGCAGCTTTTATAAAAATGTTTCAGGTGTGCATCTTGTGACGGGTCATTGGCATTGACATATTTTAGGATATGAGCAAGATGTTTTTAGTTGAGCTCAAACATGCATTTTAGTCTGGGACTAGCCTTAAACCTCGTCTGTGAAACTGGGGGAAAATGTTTAATCTGAGCGGACAGCTAGTCTGAATCGCAGTTTGCTTTACATTTAGCTGTGTATAAATAACTGGCAGAAATGAATATTTCCATCATTTTAAATTCAGATTATTTAGTTGTTTTGGTTTATTGTATACAATATAATTAATTTGTTTTGTTTAGACTAACTACACTTTTAGTTTAGTTTTCTTTTCATCTGTTTTCACTTAGAACAGCATGTAAATAATGAAAGTGCAGTTACAACAAAGGAAAAAAAGAGACGGGTGAATAAATAGACAAAATAAATAAAATATCATAGGGAAAGTTTTTTTTGCATTTTGTTTATTGAGTGAATTGGAAAAAGTCTCAAAGTAATGCTGTCAGCAAGCAAAAACATACACAGTTGGTTTCTGCTTTTAAAAAAAGTATGTTCAAAACCAAGTTTTTCTGTTGTTCTTCTTCTTCATATTTCACATAACGAAACAAAAAAATTGTGAAAAAAAAGTGTTCTCAATAATTTCCTCACCGTTATTTTGTTCCAAACCTGTGCGAGTTCCGTTCTTCTGCTGAACATAAATGAAGACATTTTGAAAGAATGAACCTCTAACAAGTCACTGATAATCACTTCCAGTGTGTTTTTCCATGCTATGAAGGTCAATGGCTGCTAGGAAGCGCCAGTTTTGAATTCATGTTGGTTTGAGTCCTACAATGCTTTCCGTTTTCTGTATTTGAAAACTATTTCAACAATACTCAAGCTATTGCATGGCTACTCTGTTAAAGTATCAGGAAATATCATGCACATATATAAAATACAGCTGGATCTATGAATAGCGCCTAGTTATAATAAGCAACAATATCCTCTAAAGCAGCCTTCTGCAATGCCCCGAATGATGGGAATCGAAAAAGCAGAGCATTTTTCTTGTTTTTGAAGCACATTAGTTTTAGCCTTGGTCACGTCACAACCCCAGATGAGTGCAGCAGGACTGGAGGAAGGCCGCTCTGGTTAAGGCACTTGTAGATGCTGAGAGCCTCTTATTTCCTTTCAAACAGCATAAAAGCTCGCCCAGGCGAAGACGTCTAAGTGGAACTCAAAGAACGCACTCGGGCGCTCCCAGAATGTCAGAAAATCTCAGCTGCTAATGCAGAAATTTACCAAGGATATGCGATCTAAATCTGAATATGCATATCATTTGTCTTGTGCTGCAGGTTGGGTGTAAGTCGGCGGGTTTCTCAGATGCAGGATGTGATCTGGGCTGAGGACATTCATGAGAACAGCTTGAACAGACAAAAGCTGAGAGGGGGGCCTCCACAGGCTTTTATGCGCCACAATGGAAAACCTGCAGATTCCATTTGTGAAAAACAGTGAATGTAGCAGAGCGAATGTGACGCTGTGCATTTTAGAAGGCGCTACATCTTACATAAGTAACTCAAATCAGATGACACAGAGTCACAGACTACAAAACATGGCCTGTAATTACAGTATATTGTACATTATCATTTCCAAGAACCCTTGCCAATATTTGCATGCTCTTAAGAATGTTATTTATATCTGCTGTTTATCAAGTCACGATCATTACAAAGCTTTCTCTGTATGAAGTGCCATGGTTTTTTCTCTCTCTCGTTCATGGAGTGAGTGCATCTTTGCTCAGTAAACATATGGAATCCAGCAGGTCACTTTGATTAAACGCACAACATCTGCTGGAATATTATTCAGCTCATATTAGTGCAATCAATCATTAACTGAGATTAGATGATAGAGATTCATCAGGCCTCATAAACTGACACAAAGACACTCCAGCTTAAAATACTGTACAATTATTTGTAATTGTGTTTTTATTGCGAGTCAAAGATGTCAAGAAAATTTAAATAAAAAATGTAAAAAATAAAATAAAAAATACATAGAAATAAAAATGTCAGTTGGTGTAACCAAACGAAACTCTTTTTATACACTTTGAATACTTGTGCATGTACACATCATTCTTTTCAAATATAAAATCCCAAATGACAATTTTCCATTACTGGCTAAATCTAGTTCTTTTAAATATTTTTATTTGTAAACCAAATCAATTAAGTACATAATGACAAAAACACGTTTTCTTATTCAATTTTTTGATTTGACTAAAATGATTTCATGTTTAATCTCGTTCCTGACTGCTGTACTGTCATATTCTTCCTTTTTCTGTTGCATCTCTTCTTATTCTTAAAGTTAAAGCCTTAAAGCCTCCCCAAGAAGTTCTGGCTTTTAATAAGGGTTGTTTTTCTTTGTTACGATTAACACCACCTTGACACTTCTTTTACAAAAAAATAAAATAAAAAATAATTAAGTAAAATATATAAATACAGTACAATATTTTTCATAAGTTCATTATAGCAGAGGTGCATTCAAGTTATTTTATGTATGAAATGCATTTTAGTGTATTCTCCCAGACAAAAGTATGCATCTTGTCATTGACCCAACGCCCTCATTCATCTCTCACCCACTGATGAACCAACGTGATGAACATTTTCCAGATACACCTCTGTACATTCAGGGTCTACATTAATATCTCAGATTTCATGGACATGTAGTGACCTGGAACATGTGAAGCCCTGAACATCACAATGAAAGCTTCATCACTGCATCACCAAATATGATTAGCTGAAAGAAACACATGCTCTCAGACACACAAAGAAGGGAGTTTTATTCAATACAAGCTGTACTTTCAATGACATCTCATTCAGATTTGGTATAAATTAATGTTGATGAGACACCAAAAGGGTGCCAGTGTTCACAGAGAAATCTCCAAAATGGTCCAGACATATCTAACATAATTCAACAGACAAAATATCTATGCACTCTATACAATGCGCTTCTCAAAAATATTGCATTAGTAATATGTACATGTGCATATTAAAAACAACTTCCAAGAGTTCCAGATGACATAAATCTATTAAAACGGGTTCAAATCACCTTGTCAGCATGTGAAAATAAAGGCCTTTGAGGTTATGGAAAAATCAGAAAGAAGAAGGACGAAAGAAATGACATCCTGGACTCCTCGCTGTGTTCCCGTCCAGTGGAGGTCTGGAGGAGAGGAGCAGAGCTCAGCAGGAGCAGTTCCCGCAGCCCTTCACGCTGTTGAGGATCTCCTCCTGCAGCTTCCTGCGCTCCTCCTCTCTCTGCGACACGCGCTCGGGTACAGGCTCAGGCCGGCTCGCGGCGCTCGTGTTTCTGCTGTTCTGTGTGTTCCACAGGTCTGCGTACAGACTGCCCGGTGTCTCCAGCAGAGCCTGATGACTGCCGCGCTCCGCCACCTTCCCCTGCGTCACGAGCACAGAGAGAGATCACGCTGTCAGTCACCACACAACGACATCAGTTTGGAAACACAAGCTCAAGTCAATCTGATACACAGGATTTTCAGCAAATTATGACTCAAAGGGATAGAAAACTGTAAATTCTGCCATTTAAAAATGAATTATTTTTTAATTTTTTTATGGAATCCGAGAGCTTTCTGACCCTTTACAGACAGCAAGGATATTACCACTATCAAGGCTCAGAAATGTAGCAAGAACATCCATGAAATAGTCCATGTGACAGCAGGGGTTCAACCGTAATTTTTTTAAAGCTAAAATTACTACTTTTTTTTTTCTATTTTTTGTATGGAAGCCCGTTTCCGCCACTAAAAAAAAAAATAAAAAAAATTATATCTCTCAATTCTGACTTTTTTCTCTCAATTCTGACTTTTTTTAAAATCAGAATTGTGAGATATAAACTCGCAATTGCGAGTTAAAGTCGAATTTTCGAAAAAGTCGAAAAAGACATTCTCAGAATTGCGAGAAAAAAGTCAGAATTGTGAGATAAGTCGCAATTACCTTTTTTTTTTTAATTCAGTGGCGGAAACGGGCTCCATATTTTGTGTGCAAAGAAAATAATAATAATTTATTCAGCAATTTTTCTGCCCGAGTTACCGTCTTCTGCCATTTTGGAGAGTATCCCAAAACGTGATCAGCATTGTTTTCTTTGCGCACATAAAGTATTCTCGTTGCTTTGTAATCTTACGGTTGAACCCCTGATGTCACATGGATTATTTCATGGATGTCCTTGCTACGTTTCTGACCCTTGATCGTGGTAGTACCCTTGCTGTCTATAAAGGGTCAGAAAGCTCTCAGATTTCACAAAAAATATCTTAATTTGTGTTCCGAAGACAAACGAAGGTCTAACAGGTTTGGAACGACATGAGGGTGAGTAATTAATGACAGAATTTTCATGTTGGGATGAATTTACCCTTTAAATATCAGCCTGTTTCTAAAAGTAGAGCATCATCCTTTTAATAGTGGGAAAATGTTCTGGTTATACATCTCTGATGAAATTCCTGTCCTTAAATGCAGTGTTTAAGGTCATAAAAGTCATAAATTCACATTTAAGCTAAAAAAAAAAGGTCTTACATGTCCTAAATGGTATAACAAAGCCTTAATTACCAAAACTGGAATCATGATATGGCTTAATGTGATTATTAGTGTTGGGCTGTAACTAGTTACAGTAATAATATTACTTTGTGCAGTAACTAGTAGTGTAACTAATTACTAATAAGATTTCAGTAATATTACAGTTACCATCCATAAAACAGCTCGTTACTTAATTACTTTCGATGCCTCAAACCCTACTGATTTGAAGTCGAACAATCCAACAATTCCTCGATTTTTCATAATTTCCATGACTCATGAACACAAGAAGTCACCAGACAAGCGTGGAATATGGAAAAGCATACATTCAGCGGATGAAAATATTGCCATTACATTGATTCTGAGAGAAGAAAAAGATGATCTGAACACAGATGTGTAAGTCGTGGCATTACATTGCCCTCCCACATCCCTCTGATCCTGATATAAATTGTATTTCTATAATTAAAAATCTTTTTAGAAAACAAAACATTTTCTTATGAACTTACATGATTTCTTTAGACAAAATACATAATGAAATACAATTGTACACGGGTAACAGAGAAATTATAGCTACAATTATCTTCAAGCTACACATGACAATTAATGAGGTTAATACAACACTTAAGTCACTGTGTGCTTGTAATAACTTCTGACTGCGATCCAATGGGGATTTTGGTCAAATGATGAGGCAGAAATATATTGTTAGTAATACTTCAGAATATTTTTTTTTGGGGGGGGGGGTAAGATATGCAATTACAACTTCTGAGGGGCGTGAAGGAAAAGTAATGTAACTAGTGGTGTTAATGTTGCCAGGAAGTAGTAAGTGAAGTAATAATATTACTTTTGAAAGGAGTAACTAGTAACAAATAATAAATTACATTTGAGTAACGAGCTTCGTAAAATTACCGTTGAACCACAAGGATTATGAAGACGAACGAAGGTCTTGCGGGTTTGGAATGACATGAGGCTGAAGTAATTAATTTTTGGGTGAACTATCTCTTTAAAATGCTTGCTACGGAGAGGAAAAACGCATAAACACTTTTTTGCTCTTTAGGTCATTTCAGACTCAGTGTGCAAGGACCCTCAGGGAGAAATATTTAAAAACCCACTGCACTTTTTGTTTTAAATAAAAAAGTAATCCTGATTTTAAATGTCTCATTGCATCCCTTTATTGAGGAAAAACCAATTATTTGATACATTTGAATTGTTCTTGATGCGTTCATAAATGTTTCAAATCAGAAACACGTGTGCTCCTCGGGAAAAATAAAGCACTAAGCCTTGAGTTTGCAGTCTGTATTCAATGCAATGCAATAAAAGAATCTGTGCCACACTATAAAAAATATGAAAAATGTATTTATGTCAGGTAATCAGCAGCATGTCACAAATGCCGTACATACAGCATAACATGTTTTGACCCAAGAATAATCATTTAACTTTCACTGAGACTTGTTAAGAGCATGTAAGGTTAACAACAATTATCTCTTTTTCCGCCAGAAGAGAAAACCCCGAGCATTCATGCAGGCTCTGCCTTGGGATTGTTTCAGGAGGCCAGAGGCTGTTATTCAGCATTAAGCCTGGTTTCTTTGATTGACGCCTTGATATTCAGCAGCAGAAAGCCTCCTGCAGTCAGACCGACTGTGTAGCTGCATCCAAATTGGAAGAACTGGGCAAAACGAGAGATTCAGGGCCATGCAGGGGCACTGACAGAGACAATGTTTGAGAAAGGTCTAAAGAGAGCCGATACTCGGAGCGGGGATGCGGCGGTGTGGGCGTGCATGCAGCACTGCCTCCTAAAAGACTGCCAGCAACAAAGCCAAGTATGAAATGACAAGTCAACCATGTCTCCTGGCTGTTTGTTAGATACTTGCATCAATTACGACGCCACTTTTGCCAAGCAAGACTCAAACCCTGCTAGTATTTTTAGCAGCTGTGTCACTGACAGCTCAGATCGCTGTAATTATGACCCATTTTTGATACACAACAACATTTGCTTCTGTTTCTTGGATCTGAGAATATGATGTCGGTTGGTGTTTTTCCCGGCTGCAGCTGCATCACGAGCTCCACCCCCCACATCATTCAGACTGAAAAGGTCCCCACACATGGGAGACAAACAAAGGTGTCGCTGAGCGCTGGGCAAAAGGTATTTCCACTGTTAATGAGCTCAAAATGTAAGGGGCCAGCCCCCGCACGCTGCCCTCTGCTCTCACACGCTCGCATCTGAAGCATGCATCAACCTGCATGTGTCTACTACAGACTGAAGGCAGCGATGCTAATGCACTGGCAATACAGTAGATAACACCGGGGGGGAAACAGCCCTTCTGCTGTAACAGTGGTATAAAGACAGTTTAATGCAAATGTTGTGACCGTGATTTTAATATGCACTGAGCATGTTTTTACCGAGTTGGCTAGTGAATCTTGTCTGCTAGTGTTAAAGCTGTAATTAAATTGTGTTTTCAAACACACATAATCAGATTACTGTTACTTTTTACTGATTGCACGATTCATATTTTCCATTTTAAATATTTTTGAATCAATGTACTGTTTATTATGGGTTACTATGTCTTTATTAAGGTTTTGTTCATCAAATTAATTGTCGACTTCTGTGCATTTTTTGTCCAAAAAACATCAACAACAAAACTACAATATAATCTTTAAATGAATAGTTTAGCCATGAAACTCGCGTTTTAATTCAATGTTCCCAGCCAATCAGATTCACATCACTGCAATTTACCTTCAGTATATAACCAGGACATAATAAAGATTTATAATCTATATCAAGAGCTGTCATGACAGGAAATTAATTTGACAAATGTATGTAATTCAAAAGTGCTCAAAATGTGATTTTTTCTTTTCTTTTATAATACAGGCTCTTTTTCTGAAATCCTCAATGCTGATACTTCTGTTAGAAACCTGACAAACATCTACAGGTTTTCTTTGAATTTATTAGCTTTAATTAGTTTTTCTTCTTTAACTTGCATCATTTCTTGAGCGGTCATGAAGCAGGCTGATGCTTAAATGTGTTAATATTTACATAACAAATAAAAGTGTGTTCAATAACATTAGTTTGTGGTGCAATGTCATATTTTGTAATTATTGAGATACATTGTGGTATTTCTAGTCTACGTTAACTAACATCAGGGAATCATTCATGAACGTGCAAAAGTGTTGAAATTTTACCACTTTAATTTTATGTTTAAATCTTTAGAGGGACAAAGGGGTTTAGCTGACAAAAATATTTGGAAATCCCTGCATTACATGAACAAATATTAATAAAATTAAAACAGCAATGAGATTGCATGGGCAAACTCATGGGCACAGCAATTTTATTGCCGCATGTCACCTCAAAAGGTAAATAATTTTTGTATTGACTAGTGTGTGCAACTCCACAAAATAAAAGACATTTTTAGAAAATGCAAAAAAGAAAAATTCAGGCAGAACCAATAAACTATTTATTAATTTACTGTGCATCAAGCGTATTTATATACAGCACATCTCCCACATGCTGGTAATTCAGTTTTGCTTCAAATTCGTTTAGGCTTGGTGTTTAGAATAAATTTTGTTTATAAAGAATATGACTATAACTGGTTAACTTTAATTTATTTTTCGTTCCTGTTCAGTACGCAGTTAAATTTGAAGGATTGTTTTGTGGAGTGAGGGGAACTAAAATACATGTTTACACACATGATTCATGAATACATGATATTTGTAAATGTTTAATTTGATTTACCAGCATTGCACATTATTTCTAAATGTAATATGTTACTTATGCACTGATACACTGCCTTTACTTTCTCAACAGTGCATTTTTGACCTGGTATGACTTATAGTCAGTTGCAGCTTTTGACTTAGTTTTAGGCATCTGATTACATATAACCAGTCACTACCGTACAGTACAGACTTTATGCCAACTCTGTGTGGTGCTCCTTTTCCCATGAATGCACTGATGTTGATCCAAAAAGACACAAGAGACAAACTCCACACCCATTTCAAGGGCAACTTCGGAGGATACAGGCCTCGTTTCACAAGCTCTTTTTTAACCAACAGACTGGATCTCAAGAGCAGAACAATATACAAGGACAGCAGCGAGAGGTTTCTTCATCATTGCAATCAAAGAAACACAAGAGACCTTCAAAATGAATGCTTTTCCCCATCTATGAACACCATACACATCTAAACCGATCATGCTTTTCATGTAACAATCCTACAATGACCACACTGTGACTCAGGGCCAAACACTGTAAGGGAAGGACGCTAATGTTTCCCTATAGGTCTCTTTTACATGACTCGCATTAGGCCTTCAACACACATCACTGTCTTTCTATAATATCCTGAAACAACCAAACATATAAAGTGAACCCGGATTCTCGCAAACCACCCAAAGTCAATGTCGCCCACAGGCTGACAGACACAATAAGTGAGTGGCACATGAATGCTGTTTTGCAACGTTCATGACAACACAAACTGCATGAATCTCTCAATCAATGGAGATATGCCAGCTTTTGTTTCTCGCCCGCATTGTCTCAGCTGCAACGTCATATGTCGACCATACAACTAGCACACAAGTAAAACACTATAGCCCTAATATATGCATGAATCAACGCATTAAGACTTTCATCAGTGCCCACGTATTGACATATCAGAGGAACATACACCGTGTTCTCCTCACTGTGCACTGCATACATACAAACAAACCACATGATTAAAAAAGTGGATATTTATACTCATTAATTATCATTTTAACCAGCACACTGTTAAGTAAATATAAGGACTTACTGCAGGGTTGCACAAAATAAAAGTGAGATCATGATAATGGTTCACACTGAAACCTGAAGTGCATCATTTTATTAATCAGCATCCCATGAAAATAAAAGCCTGATGTTTACCCCTGAATAACTCTCATATGAAATGTGTATTATTATATTTTACACTGAAAGAGATTTGAGTCGGTTGTAAAAAGTAAACCCAAGTATGAACACCAAATATTGAGTTTTCCCCCCAAATCTTAAAGCCCTGAAAAACATTTTTAATCATTTTTATTTTCTATGCAAAAGCACTGCTCAACAAAATCACTGCATTAACTCCAGAATTATTTGTAAATTAAGTCATTCAAATTCCTGTATTTTTTTTTTTTTTTTAATTTTGCAATAAAGTAATGTAATTTTTCCCAGCTCTATCTCCTTGTAATGTAACCCGCCATTCATTATAAACTCATCAGTAGTCATTGGCTGGCCCTCAAAAGGTCAGAAGCCACTGGGGTTGAACTTTGAGCTGGGAGTAACAGTACAGCTTCAGCATTGAATGCACTGCAAAATGCTGAAGTGAGACTTTATAGTTGTGGTATTTGGTGTTTAAGGTGATATTCGTTCTTAAGGGAAGATGAAAATGATGCATTGGCTTGCTGAACATGATTTCTGGATGTTTCAGCACCTGTCACACACATTCACAGGTTTCAGACGAGCTTACCTGGTTTAGCACAATAATCTCATCTGCATCCACAATGGTGGACAGCCGGTGTGCAATAAAGACAGATGTTCTGTCCCTCACCATCTCCTTCATGGAAGTCAGAATATTCTGGAAAGAAAATGAGGCAAATGTTAGAAAAACGCTGCTTCTTTTTTACCCTTCCTCCTCTGAATGAATCTGCAAGGCTGAAAAAGCTTTGGGGATGTTTCGTTAAGAAGCCGTCTGCCTCATGACAGCAACATTTCCCTGCAATAACAAGCACTGATATGATTGACAGGATTTATATGAAGACCTTCTGACAATAAGATACATTAAAAGACTGTCGAAAGCCAACAGAGCTTTAATAAGGCATAAAGCCTCCTGAAAATGAAAAAGCTTAGTGTAAATATCAAACGTGTTCTCAAAGCAACAGGGGAAAACAGCGGCTTTGAGCAGAGATTCAATCTTTAAAGATCCGTTAGAGATGGTGGTTAGAGCTACACTGCTAAACAGTTCACAAACTAGGCAGATAAACCAAACTAGGTTTAGTCTTTCAGCACACAAAAGGAGCAAAAACCCTCTCAATCTGCAGGGTTGGGTATTGTTTGAATTTTTATCAGTTTTTTCCAATAAGATAAAAAAAAATCATATAATATATATATATATAAATAGTAAGTCAAACATTTAGATGTCAAAAAAATTTATTCTGAGTCTTTTTGCAAAGCATTCTGTTGCAGCTGAATAACATCAGCCAAACTCATCAGCCTACAGAACACTGCAAGAGCAACTTGTGCCTATGCTTTTAACAAAAATAGCACATCAAAAACAACTGGACTTATATACATTTCAAATATTAAAGTGTTAAAGACAAGTAAACAGTCAGTAATAAAACAGGAACAAAAAATCAGTTAGCAATAGCATAAATAAATACAACTGAGCCAACTTTTCAGGTTTGCACACAAACAAGGTGCAAGTTCTTCCGTTCCTGTGCTTAAACAGTTTAAAACCACATTAAAATGTGAATGCAGGAATCGTTAAGCAAAATCAGAAACTAGCAGAAACTTTTTTCTTCAGTCTAACAGTAAAGAAGATTTTTAGCTGAAACTGTGGTCCTTGGTGATTCATAAAATGCAAGTATTTGCAAAGCATATCAAGGAACATCCAGATGATATATTGAGGTCTTACGAAGTGAAACGATCGCTCTGTGCAGAAAACTGAACATTATATAACATTAATCCCTAGTTTTTATGGTTTCTCGTTGTTTATGTTAAGAGATGAGCTGAGGAAGACAGGTTTATTCACTGTATGCTTTACACATATAAAATATCCACATTTCACATTATTGAGTGCTTTAAAAATATCACATACGTGACATCATTGCATGATTATGTGAACGAACCTCTGTTTGCCTGAGGCTCTGGATTACAGATACAAGTGATGAAAACAATGTTTTGTTTTTTGCTCAGACTGAACATTTCACTTCATAAGACCACCAAATATCATCAGGAGCCACGGGTATTAATTCTGTGTTCACTGATGTGCTTTTTTTTATTCTCAAAAACATGACAAGCTTTTTATGAATCACCAAGGAGCACGGTTTCAGCGAAAAATCTTCTTCACTGTTTTACTGAAGGAACAAAGTCCTACATCTTGGAAGCCTGAGGGTGAGTAAATTAACAGCGAATTTGCATTTTTGGATGAGCTATGCTTCTAAAGGGGTCACGTCTTGAGGAGGCAAATTTAGCTTGATCTTTTAAGTGTCTGATGTGCTATGAAATCATTGATTTTTTTTTTTTGAAACTAAAACAGCAAAAATGACCGAATTCCTGAATACAGATCAACAAGATTGAGTAAGGTGTTTTTTGGCTGTGTGTAGCAACTGCAGATCCTTTCAAGATGAAAAACGTACACCATTAGTTTAATTTCAACAGCGACACAAAGGTTCAGTCTGTTCCTAATGATTTGAGTGGCACATTTCAACACGGATTGTTATCGTGAATACGATGCAGCTTCAAAAAAGGCTGTTAGTTTAAAAAAAAAAAAATAACATATTTAACTTGACAGCAAACTCCCAGCTAGTGTGTTTTCATGTGTATAGCCGGCTACAGACAGACAGCACTGTGCAATTATGTTTTCATGCTTATTTCACACCTATTATTGAGGAATCTACTATTTCACTGACACAGGGATCTAAGGCTCTCACCTCTTCAGTGATCGAGTCTAGTGAAGACGTGGCCTCGTCATACAGCAAAATGGGGGGGTTTTTAAGGATGGCCCGTGCGATGGCCACACGCTGCTTTTCTCCACCTGTCACAAGAAAAACCCGCTCTAGATCACTCAAGAAGAAACCACTGAGTTCCTCAGTCTTCCTCTCAGAAACACTGAGCGCTGAGGTTCGTACCTGAGAGCTTCAGGCCTCGCTCTCCGACCTGCGTGTCGTATCCGTGAGGCATTCGGAGAATGGCGTCATGGAGTCCAGCTAGCTTGGCCACACGGTAGACGTCCTCCGCAGTGGCGTTGATGTTACCATAGAGCAGATTGTAAAATATGGTATTGTGGAAAAGCACGGCGTCCTGAAATTATATTTACATTTGATTCTCATCCAACATGGCATAAAAGTGATTTTCATAGCCTTAAATTTAACCAGATCATTTTTTAAATAAAAATATATTTATTTTAAAAAGTAAGAAAATAAAAATGTCCTCTACTGAGGTGATAACTGCATCTGACGACTCTCAGAATTAGACGCAGAGCCTGACCTGCGGCACGACGCCCACAGCTTTCCTCAAGCTCTCCAGACTAACATCACGTATGCTCTGGCCTGCGATGTAGATGTTGCCCCGCTGTGGCTCGTAGAAACGAAAGAGCAATCGCACAATCGTGCTCTTTCTAAAAACACAAAAAAATAATCTTTAAGCAGTGTCAGATTCATTTTTCTGTCGTTCTACTTCTGTTTACACCTGGTCACTTCATGCATTTTCTCTGATCAGATAGCTATCCAGGTGTAACTGCATTTAAGTAAACTTGCATTTAAATCCGATCGCTCCAACCACTTCAGGAGGTGCTCCGAGCCACATTCCAGACAAAACTGGACATGCAGTAAATGCATTTGTTTTTTTTAAACCGCATATGCAAATTTTACTCCTCCCATAATAAACATGTGAGAGCGTGTTTTAGGCTATATGGCATGCTATAGTCAGATATGACAGCGCTAATGTAACAAGCATCACCGCGGATGAGTAGCTGAGTATCTCTTTCTGTTGAAAGAAATACATAAATAAGGAAGAAAAACAACAAAGTAAATGTCATGGATGTATATTTACTGAGTAAGACACTGTTTTGTAGAGGAGGGTCAAAATGGCAATTTTCACCTGGGATTCAGAGCCAAATTACAGAGGGGTAAAACGACTACAGAAAGATGGCAGCATCATCATGTTATTTTCACACAGAGATGGTTAAGTCTATTAGTATAATCTGTTGACTTTAGCTATCTTTGATATACATTAATGGCATTTAATATTTCGTCTTTCATCTATACATGTTTATCTTTCTTTAGAAGAAAAAAAAAGACAAAATCAAAAATTGGAGCCAGGGAAGTTTCTGACACTTGTTTGATTTGACTCAATAGTCATTTTTAGCAATGAATATATAATTTTTTAAAAGTATATCAGATCTTTAAAATGTTGGTTTGCAGTTGCTAATAAACTACAAATTAAAGTAAAAATGTCTTAACCTTACAGAAAACAAAATTAAATGTTTGAGTTTGACAAACGCTGCCAACAATGGAATGAGATTGTTTACTGGTCTTCGGCTGCACACAGGCCACAAATGATGGGACTCCAGTCCTATCACAGTGTTAAACCGCAATAATCCCTCATCAATCTAATAGTTCTCACTCTAAAGAGTTTTTGCCTTTACTGCTATATTTCTCAAAGTAATGGAGCTCCAATTTGAACCCTATTGTGCCAAGTTCAGAGAAACCTAACATAAGTATTTCCTGGAGCACTTACCCAGATCCACTGCCACCAACAATGGCCACCTTTTTCCCCGCAGGTACTTCAAATGAAACCCCGTTAAGCACCTTTTGTCCCTCCAAGTACTCAAAATACACATCCTCAAACCTGATGGTGGCTTCCTGGGGTGTAACGAGCAGCGGCGGGGCCATTTCTTTCTCCCGGATACAAAGGTTATATAAAAAAAACAACACATTTAGCAGTCTGAAATTTACATTTTGAGGCTTGAAACTGAAAAATGGCTTTTCTCAAACATAGTTCGAAGACAATACATTGTAATGGCATCATCAAAACAATGGCTCTCTGCACTTTTACACTAATTCTACACACAGATGCGTCATTTGAGAAATGAAATTAGGGTCTCACAATAATGGCTTGATGGGCAGCGCTGTCACGCGGTGGAAACCATTACTGATCACTGCGAACAATCGAACAGATTTTATTCACGGTAATTACAGGCTGCACACGAAATTAGCCAAACGAAGAATGAGATTAATCAACCTCCCCCTTCTAACGCTCTCAAAGACAGGAAACACTCAAATGTTTTCAGAATTTAAACAAACACTACGACGAATGACAGGCTTTAATGCTTCAATTTGTAATATTCAACTCTGAAAGGAAGCTCTTGTCACGTATTTTAAAAAGCTCTGACATTTCAGAACGGTTGGAGCAAATTATACAATGCCATTCACAGGGTTTCTTTTCACATTAAAATAACTTTGTATGCTTAATTCTGCAGCGGTAAAAGCCAAGCGCACCTTTATTTTGGTGTCGACGCTGAGCAGAGTGAAGAGCGTGTTCATGTCGATGAGGGCCTGCCGGGTCTCTCTGTACACGGTGCCCAGGAAGTTGAGCGGCATAGAGAGCTGGAAGAGCAGCCCGTTCACCATCACTAGATCACCCACAGTCATAGTGCCTGCAGGGAGAAGAAGACAAAGCACACAGAATGTAGGACTGGGCGATATGGACAAAAATATTAAACAATATCAGCAGTTAAGGGGCCAAGCACTCCAAAGGCAAAATGAGGAGCTAAGCATGGCATGGAGCATCAGACCAACTGCAACAATGAGTAATTAAAGCAAGTTTAGGATGTTTTGAAGCAAAATAGCTGAAAATCATAAACACAAACAATGTAATATGATTTAATGGCTTATCACTTTAGACCAGTAGGTGGCGCGGTTATCAAATCGATGTGGTGCGTTCTGTGTGAGGTGACAAAGGCACACACAAAGTTTGGTGTCAATATGTCAAAGACTTGCAGAGATGCAGCCTCAGCACTATCTGATGATGATCTGATTCGATTTTGGTGAAAATCGGACTAACAGTCTAGGAGGAGTTCGAAAAAGTAGGTTTTCAACATGAATCAAAATGGCGGAGTGGAAGTTCAGCCAATTATGGCAAAATTGGTATCGATGTTCTCGGCATAATCCAAGGAATCTATCAAAACCAGTCTCATTACAATAGGCTAGTGAGAACAAAAGTTACTAGCATTTTTATTAGCATTGCCCCCACACTTTTTGAGTACCCTCATGGCATGGTATCGAAGATGCATACCAAGTTTCGTAATGATAAGTCAATGCATTCATAAAATATAGCATTTTATTACAAAATTTAAAATGGCGACGCCCAAAATGGCTAACATTGGGTGTGGTTCGACTCTGCATGCTCCACTAAATCTAAAGAGACCAGTTTTGTGATTTTCTTGTTAAACCATTGAGACGTTATAAGAAAAAATAGGCATTTTTCATATCTCCGGACCACTAGATGGTACTGCGCCGAAACACTGCAGGTAGTCTCAGGTCATGCTTGTTATAAAAGTTTGGTCTCAATATGCCAAACCGTTACAGAAATATAGCCTCACATCCTTTTTTTGCGGGCTTTTCATAGAATCCATTTGCGCGCTATTTGAAAGCAGTTTGACAAATCAACTTGAATTCTATAACTTTTTGCCAGCATGGTCTGAAGATGATCTGAGCCAATTTTGGTGAAAATCAGGAAAAACGTCTAGGACAAGTAAGTTTTTTCAAACAACTTAAAATAGCGAAAAAAACTAAACCTTATGATTTTTAAAAAGATTTTTCCTTCTGTGTCGCACGGTTCAAAAGTTATTAGCATAAATATGAGTGAAATTTTGGACAAGTGGTGAGTTAGAGTCTCTGGGAGTTAGAGACTCCAAATTTGCTATGGTTAATGTTGAGATCGCCCTCTATCAGTTTGCAAAATTTCACAGCTTTCCTGCCATAGACTTCCAGAGCAGAAGACGAATAAGAAGAAGACAACGAAGAAGACGAAGATGAAGATGAAGAAGAAGATGAAGACAAAGACGAAGATGGATAGAATAGGTGTCTACGCACCTTCAGTGCTTGGCCCCTAATAATCAATGCATTCAAATTTAATCAAATTTGGTTTACAACAAAACATTGCATTTTATTTATTTATTAATTTTTTTGGTCAAATAAGATGCTGAATAAAAGAACTCAAAATACATAAATTAAGACATGGATTAAAAAATTGATAGGTTTTATCATAATCTCGATATTATTTCTCTCCCAGCTCTAAGAGAATGCATTTACTTTGAGCCTCTGTTTACACGTGGCTTTCACAGATCACTGCCCGAGTCAACGGAGACTTTTCCACCTGCTTTTATTGGCTGGACTGGATTTCCTGGCCACATTCATCTCTAATTATATCAGTGTGGCACTGCATGTTGCTGAGGCATATTGTAATTGGAAATGTGAAAGAAAATAAAAATAAAAATGCTACAAGAAATCACTGATTTTCACCTGCCATTATGCCTTTGCTTGCCAGCACCATGATGGCGGTGAGGCCGACGCTGAAGATGGCGCTCTGACCGAAGTTGAGCATGGCCAGAGTAGAGGTGGTCTTCAGAGAGGACGACTCGTACACCTTCAGAAAACCATCGTAACGCTCGGCCTCATACTTCTCATTGTTGAAGTACTGAAAGAGAGAGAACCGTGAAAAACCCTGGTTGAAAAAGAGCACAGCAGAACGGCTACTAAAGAAAGGTATATGAAAGACACATCTGATGACATGTTCGAGTTTCTTTCTTCTGTTGAACACAAAAGAAGATAAAAGAGTTTCAGGTCCTTCCATAGTGTTTTTTCCATGCTACAGAAATCAGTGAGCACCAGCAAATGTTACTCATCCAGCAACTCCAGCAACAAGGTTGGAACAACTTCAAGGTGAATAAACCTTTATTTTTGGGGAAACTATCCTTTAAGCATGGTATTAAATTATTATAATGGTATATTATGGCATTTATATGCCAAGAAATAGCATGATATTACCATTGAACAAAAAAACACTTAAAGTGTCTATCTGCTCATAACCAGTTAAAGGTCTCTGGGATGTGAAATCAAGCCGTGCCACATGAAAACATGCTGGTGATGCCTCAATCACACATCCAGATGTCACTGAAGCTACAATCGCATCTCTCAAAACAGCAGCAGCTGAGTAAACCAAAGCCTAACGCCTCGACAGGCTCAGAGATGATACTGAGCGGCTCAAACATCTGACACTCTTGAGCAGGGAGGATGATGGGAGTGAAGACAGCTGCACAGAGAGCCGCGCGGCTCTGAAACACAAGAGCGCCACAATTAATTAGCTCTGAAATGTGACAAACGGTGGCGTGGCGATAAACAGCCACCGCTGGTTATGTGGAGGACAGTGACAGAATTACACAGCAGAGCAACCAAGACAAAAAAAATATGATTGAACAGTACATTTTTCCAACACATTAATACCAGCCATATTTTTGGCCTAACAACATATAAATGATGTATAAATTTCACTCAGATGATGAATTTAAAACAGAAAACACCACCACTGTGTGTAGCACAGAAAGGCAGCGCTTGATTTAAATATAAGCAAAAATAGCAACGTAACTTGAAAAATTGTAAATTTAAGTTACTGAATACTAACTTTCTGCTTTACTGAATGGCATATAACAGCAACATCACACTTATAACTGTGCTGTTAATCTGTGCATACACTGCCATTCAAAGGTTTGGGATCAGTAAGATGTTCTTTAAAGAAGGTTCTTATGATCCTTCAGAAATCATCGTAAAATGCTGATTTATCATCAATGTTGGAAACATTGGTGCTGCTTTTTTTTTTTGGAAACTGATACGTTTTTCAGGATTCTTTGACGATTAAAAAGTTAAAAAGAACAATTTATTCAAAATAGGAATCTTTTGCAAGAATATACACTACTGTTCAAAAGTCTGGGGCCAATACAATTTTTCCTGTTAAATTGACTAAAACTGGCAGTAAAGACTTATTTTGTAAGAAAAGACTTCTATTTTGAATAAATGCTGCTCTTTTGAACTTTTTGTTCATCAAAGAATTCTGAAAAAAGTTCCTCCAGTTCCAAAAAAAAAGAAAAAAAAAGAAAAAAAAAGAAAAAGCAGCACAAATGTTTCCAACATTGATAATAAATCAGCATATTAGAATGATTTCTGAAACATCGTGTGACACTGATGACTGGAGTAATGATGTTTTTTTTTTTTTCCTGTATATTTGATCAAATAAATACAGCCTTGATACCATAAGAGACTTCTTAAAAAAAACAAAAAAAAATCTTATACATACATACATACATACAATATATTTATATTACGCTCCCAAACTTCTGAAAGGCAGGGTAAATGCCATAAAGTTGTGCTGATATTTCATGATGCCACTGAGAAAGATGGTGCATCTTGTAAATAGTACGATAATCTCAGCACCTTTACTAACTCATACCGGACAGCCCTCCTGCACTGTCATGACACTCTGAACATTTCATCATAGCTCATCAAACTCAGACTCCTGTGCCAATTAACAGAGGAAGTGAAATGTTTGGAGGATTGTTTTGCGAGTGAGGCCCAGCACTGTCAGTGAGTGTGTTTAGAGAGAATCAGACAGATACAGGGGTATTTGTGCTAGTGTAACCGATCTGGAGTGGGTGGATCTCATCATGCATGCACACAGGCTTAAAGTCATATTAAATCCACATGCAGTGACACCAGAGACAGAAACAAAGCTGCTCTTAACAAGAACGCACAACAGATTGAGCTGAAGGACAGAGGATCTGAGGGTTGCACAACAGCCTGTTAGATAATAAGACACATAAATAAACTCAAGTATTTCTGACACAGCACACTTCTCAGTCTGTTATACATCGTTTCTGCACTGTTGTTCATGATAACAGTATTCGAGAGCGTGCAGAACACATGATATGAACACAACTGTAGCGTTTGTGAATTTTTCCTCACTGGTGACTAATCTGTGCTCAACACAAATGTGTGTGATTTGTTTTAATGCTCAATGCTGAAAAAAAAAAAAAAAACATGCATAAAGAAATGTTATGCACTGTTCTATCAGAGGGCGTGCGTCAATAAAGACCAGCAGATCACACTACAGCCACACATGCAGAATCAAGCTGAGCGGTTTCAGGCTTATGTTATGTAAAAAATGAACTATTCAGTAAGAAAGCAAATTGTTATGAAGTCAATGCAACTGCGTTTTAAAGTATTTTATCTAAAATCCAAGCATTTTTCAAACCTTGAAAACACTGCATTAAAACTCAAGAATTTTCAAGGTACAAACTCTGTCAACAGAAACAACTGCAAAAAATAAAGATCTGACTCACTATTGTTTTGGGTAAAATGTATTTGAAGTCGCTGTCAAATGCTGACAGTGCATGTTTTTTTTTGCTGTTGTTGTTTTTTGTGAATGCATCAAATGTTGAAAGCTTCCATGTGCTGAATTATGTGCACACTTATTTTTTTTAGGTTCAAACTTAGATTGCATCCAGTCAGAGTTTGATTAAAATCGATTAATTGATATCGTCAACACAGCATTACATAGAGCACATCAGTTATGGCAAACTGAAGCTCAAACATGCTTAAACGACGTGTGAGAACAAACCTCAAATTTCTGTTGAATTTTCATGTCTGGGTGAACTATCTCTTCAGTATGAAAGCCTGTTTCTGCCCGTTTCTGACTGTTTTCCTGCAAATCTACCTTTTGTCTCTGAATTGTGTGACAAACTTGAAATTGTGACCTGTGAAGTCAGAATTGTGTGATAGAAGCTCTATATTCTGAGAAATAAAGTCAGAATAACTAAATATTTATTTGCAATTGTAATTGTGAGATTTCTGAGTTGTAAAGTCAGAATTGTGAGATACAAACTTGCATTTTTTTTTTCTTCACATATCAGTGTTTTCCAGAATTTCTGTTTTCACTCAGAATTGGATTGCAGTTGCGAGTCTACATTTCACAATTCTGAGAATCGCGAGTAACTAAGGCCCCATTTACACTGCATGGTTCAAGTGACCCAATTCCGATTTTTTCCTCTCATGTGGCACAGATCGGATATGACCGGTGAACGTGTAAGCAGGAAAAAAACCGCATGGATTCCGATTTTCTCAGATCGGATTCAGGCCTCATTCATATGTGGTAATAAATCGGATATGAATCGGATACGTGCATTTGCGTGTGCTATGTAAGCAGACAAATCGGATATTCCCCAGTAAATGCGAGTCGTACGTCATTAAAAAAGTGACGTCAACTCAGGTGGACACCACCAACTGAGATCACATGACTTATTATAGGCGCGATGGAGGAAGAAGGATACACACAGTGGAGCAATGCCAAGGTTTCATGTCTTTTAAGTCTTTGGGGCGAAGAGACAGTGCAGGCAAAAATGCAGGGTTGTTACAGAAATAAATAAGTTTGAAGACATTTCACGAGATATGGGGAGGCACGGTTTAAGCGATTTTTTCTCCGCCGCGCCGTACGAGACCAATGTTTTGCTGATTTTTTTGTTTGACTTTTCAAAATATTATGGAAAGCAAAACACTGTATAATATTATTTGCATCTGCATCCATTGTATTTCGTGCTGTTTTACTTCCTTTTCCGGGTCAGAACGTCTACGTTTGGTAGTTTCAGCAGTGTATAGTGTAAATGCAAAAATCGGATACGGGTCACTTTTAAAAGATGATGTAAGCGGGTCGTCAAAAAAATCGGATATAGTCAGAAAATCGGATTTGGGCATCAAGACCTGCAGTGTAAATGCAGCCAAAGTCAGAACTGCGAGATAAAAACTAACATTTGTCTGAAAAAAGTCAGAATTGTGAGATTATATTTTGTATTTCTGACTTTATTTCTCGCACTTGCAAGTTTATATCAGGCAATTCTGACTTTGTATCTCACAATTGTGAGTTTGAATCATGTAACTATGAGGAAAAAAAGTCTTTAATGTAATGTAAACTCGCATTTGTGAGGAAAAAAAAGTCAGAATTGTGAAAAAGTCACAAAGTCCTTTTTTTTATTATTCAGTGGCGCAAATGGGCTTCCATAATTGAGCGTCTGTTGCTAGAAAACAAACAAAAAACAAAGAGCAGGGTTGTAGATTTTACTCAAACATGTTGCAAACGTTTCAATGAAAGTACAGTTTATCATGTGACCAACCTTAACGGTTTCATAATTGAGGAGAGAATCGATAGCAGCGTTTCCAGCCTCATTATCGGCCTTATTCATCTCGATCCTGAAGCGCGTCCTGATCGGAGACACAGACGGTGATTAGTGCAGCAGTGACCAGTGCAACAGACAATGACTGCTCTCTGACAGACTCACACAGTACCTCCACTGCGTCACAGCGATGGTGAAAGCGGTGTACGCCGACAGCGTCCCCACAGTGACCAGAGCAAACTGACCGCCACATTTATAATACTGCAGAGAAACAACAAAACAGATGTGAGGAACTGAAAGAGCGACACGTCTTCAGAGACCAAATGCATCATTTATCCTCATAATCCACACTCATGTTCATTTTACCTTGCATTTTCACCATTTCACCAGCTAATGGAGTGTGACAAATGGAGACATATACTGTTAGAGTTAATGTTTCTGCCATCACTAAAGGACTCGGATTAATCAACCCGTGGAGGTGATTATTAGGCACATAAAGAAACCACATTACAAGACTAATAATACTAGTCAAGTATTAGCATCTCATGAGAGCACATGTGACTGAGGGAAGGGTCTCTGATTACATCCTGTACATGTGAGCTGAACTTTAGATGTGTGTGTTTCTCATGATCTGTGTGTGATGTGAGGAACACTGCAGATGTCCGGTCAAATCTGGATTCTGTATGCGTCTCAAGTGAACACTTTATTGATTATTAGTGGATAAATAAGAGCTCTAACGCTCTAATCCTAACACTGTGTTACATCATGTGACTTCAGGAGATTTCAGCTCATTCTTGCAAAAGCGCCACATGCACTAGCATAAGGGTTAATGATGTGCTTATGCTTAAGAGCGTCGTTTTACTAATGAAGTCTCACATTAGCCTGGGAAATAAAGAATTACTTTTTTTTTTCCATATATTCACTGCTATGCAATGATCGCTCTAAGTTGTGAGCGCAGCGAACGCACAGAAGAAATAAAATGCAAAAATGAGTTGGGAAAGCCATTTGATTGAATTCTAGTAAATGCAAAATAATTGCAATGCTGTAGAGTTAGAACCGTTGAATGCATTTAACAGGTTTTATAGAAAGAGAATGATGTGCATCAAATCAGCCGCTGTAGAAATCGAATACTTTAAGGGTTGCGGACAAAATATCTCAGCATGAGAGCCAACACAAACACAATGACATGTCAGATACAATATTTTAAAGTAGAGTGGCTTGATTAAGTGCTGGACTGGTAACAGCAGATGATGGGCACAGAATGGTTACAAAACTTAGAGATATTTACAGTTTACAGTCACACACTTACAGCACTCTCTTCCAGCCACAATACAGTAAAAAGTTGGCACCGCACATCTCAGCCACGGTGCTTGGCTCTCCAGTTGTTTTCGTGTTTTTGTTAGGTTTTCATGTTTTATGTTTCTCAGACATGATCAGTTTTTACCAGGGATCAACTGCTGAACATTCGGCA
The DNA here is from genome assembly GCF_018340385.1 of Cyprinus carpio. Lineage (NCBI taxonomy): Eukaryota > Metazoa > Chordata > Actinopteri > Cypriniformes > Cyprinidae > Cyprinus > Cyprinus carpio. The sequence continues at coordinate 5,798,469 of NC_056610.1, read as the reverse complement.
GAACACACCACAAAATCTTCCACCGGTTTTCGATTATTTGGACGTTTTGCTGATAGTTGCAGTTGGCGAATCTCCGCTCTCTACTCAAAACGGACAAACTCCTTCCGCACTCCTGGACAAATAAGCATTTTTCAACTCTGCTCTGTTTCAGGGAAACCTGGCTGAATGATGCTAGGGGTGGGCGATATGACCAAAATCTTGTATCACGATATGTGTAATTGTGCCCATGAACAGCCGTTATCTGTGGTACAATAGTGGCTTTATAAACTATAACACTTTAATATAGGGCCAAATTCTCACTAGTTGCTTATTAGCATGGCTATTATTAACATATTGGCTGTTTATCAGCACATATTCTGCATGAGCATATCCTAACACCTAAACTTAACAACCATACTTACTATTAATAATCAGCAAATTAGATGTTTATTCAGGCTAAAGTCAGTTAATGGTTTGTTAATAGCAAGAATTGGAAGTTAAAATTAAGTGTGACCTTATAAACATATGAGGATATGCTTTGGACTTACCAAAATGCTGCTGACCAGTATCATTTCGAAGAGTGTAGGCCCCAGGTTAAAGACCAGAGCGCTGAGCACGAAGCTGATTCCTCGAGTGCCCCGGTCGATGGCTTTGGACAGCGCTCCCGTCTGCCTGCTCAGGTGGAAGCCCAGGTCCAGGTTGTGAAGATGGAGAAAGACGTTCTTGGCTATCCTCCTGATGGAGCTCTGAGCCACTTTCCCGAACACTGCGTTCCTCAGCTCATTGAAGAGAGCGGCTCCGGTGCGGGAAACGCCGTCTGAAAACACACACACACGTTCACTGTCAACACAACACACACTTAAAAGCACAGAAAACTTCATTTACACAGTTGCTGGAGAAACACAGGGAGTCACTGCGTGCGGCTCTGACAATTTCCAATAAATTAGGAGTTATTGGAGACAGTCACAGCAGCACTCTCATGCCCCCAGCAATGACAGAAATGAAGAGCCTAACATTGCACGATGCATTTTATTTGTATGTGCGTCTGTGTGAATGTTAACAAGCTTCACAGTCAGAGGCTGGAAACACATTAGACTGCATGACAACAGAGTACACCGGCTTCTTCCTCTTCATTCAAGAGCACCTGGAGCTCATTAAACCTGCCAGCTTAAACTCTTCCTGACCCACGAGTAAACCCAACTCACATTTACACCGTTTAGGCAACAAGAGCCTTGTTAAGGCAACTATATGAAAGAAATCGGCTATAGGGGGCTTCAAAGTTGCAAAGATACACAAAACTACATACAGTTGATTAAACCTATAGCCTGCTGCTCATGTACATTCACAAACACTTCCAGTTTCATCTGGATTTAGCAAAATCATTTCAATTTTAGGACGTGTTCTCAGCATTGCATCAGCTACTGATGAACACATTCATTTGTATTTGAATTCTCACTCAGTGGGATATTTAACACACATTACTACTGTATGTATTTTTAATAAGCGCATTAAAATGCACAAATTCACATTATTTCTTATTTGCATGTAATGCAAGGGTTCACAAACTTTGTTTGCTATTCAAACCTCTTTCCCCTTATACACCCACATGAAGTACCCCTGCAATTTTAAGGCAGTATGTTCATGTTCACGGTTCTCAGACATTGGTAATGGTCACATGACCTGCAGGTAAACAAATAAAATATTTCAGATTTTTTTAGTAAGTCTTAAAATAATTAATGTTACTTTTTCACGATTTAATTATATTTTAATTAAACCCTGCAGTTCCTTCACTAAACCTTGTCACACTAAACGTCATGTTAACGCACTTCATGTTGTCAGTAACAATGAATGGCCATATAGTTAATTTTTAAAATATGACGTAAGAATTGAGATACCAAAAGTCAATAATGAATTTGACATGAACATCCCATTAAGGTTTTATCTGCTAGTGGGAAACAAAACTGCTCTTAATGCATTAAATTCACAGCCTCAGGATGAATAGTGCCTTAAATACAATATCAATCAAGGCAAATTCTGCACAGATAATCTGTGCCTTGCAGCGCACACAAATCACACAAGCAGCAGCAGCAGCAGAGAAGCATTTAATGGTCTGTGTGCACAGGACCTAATGGCTCTCGTTAAAATATGCAGTTATGGGAAGACTATGGTGAATTCGCTAAGTGCTTAGTTACCACTAGTCATTATCTTGATTTATCTTTATTCAAACATGCACTTGGGCTCCATTGGGTGGCACAAACTGCCATCTTCAACAAAAGCAAACTAAGACTAGAATGAATTATACGAATAAATTAGTCTGTACTGGTCAAACTCTATGACAGGGAAAATCATGTTCATATCACACCTGTACTGCTCACAGATACCTCGCCTTGATGTTTTAGACTGACACTGTAAACTCGGGCCATCAAGTGTTGAAATTGTGCAACCGTTCTCTTCTAATGCATGGATGAAAACCACCCGATGATGGCGAGGTTTGTGGAAAAACACAACATGAAAATAAGCTTATGTTAAAAAAAAATGTTACAAGATAATACCCTCTCTGTCTTCTGACACATTCCCGTTCTGTCCTAGTAATAATACTGTATGTATTATTAAATGATGTATTATGAAAACCTCCTGAAACTATATACTGGACCCAACAGAAAACCCAGGACAAACTGCAATGGCTCATTTAATGCGCAAAATATATGTTTACATAAAATTTATAAATGCACAGTCGCCAGTTTAACTGTTAAGGATTAGAGCAGGATTATATTATATTTAACTAAAGCTAAAACTTATATATATGTGTGTGTATGTGTGTGTGTATGTGTGTGTGTGTGTGTGTGTGTGTGTGTGTGTGTGTGTGTGTGTGTGTGTGTGTGTGTAAAACACTTGCGTTACTTGAAATGAAATAAACTTTAACTGAAATAAAAATATTTAAAAAAAAATGTTTTAGGTCAGCTAGTTCCATAGGCAGCATTTTTTAGTTTAAATTGGTTTAACCTGACGTACTAAAAAAAAAAAAAAAACAAAAAAAAAGCTATAAAAACATACAGTAAAAAAAATACAAAAAAAATTAAACAACAAAAATACTAAAACTTGCACTAAAAATAAATTGAAAAGGGAAGATAAATAAAAAAAAAATCAGCATTAATTAAAAGTTCAATAGTATCTCAATGAAACTAAAACAATGCTGGTCTAGACAGAGTGAGCAATGGTCACAAAACACCAACATGATAATTAAGCACACTACTACCTCAGGAGAGTAAAAGTACATTATATTCAATAAATTATGCGTCTAATTTTGGTGCACTGATGGCAATGTTTTAAGAAACCCCTGTGGTGAATCAGTTTCTCTCTCTGCTGCTGACACGGTGTTATAGTTCAGCCAGGAGTTTGAGGTCAACGCTGTCAAAGTGACGAGCAAATGAAACACAAACTTACAAACCGCATTTGCACCCGGAGCAGATGCATGAATGACCAAACCCATCACACTGAATCTAAAAAGCAATATTGACACAAAACTTTCGGGGAAAGGTCAGTTGGCGCTTAATATGCAGCACGCTTCCCAAAACAAAGTCAAACACCTGCCAAGACAGGACTCACAGCCAATCAAAACAGCCGTTGCCATGGTGACCACCGTGTTCGGCGCGTCGCTCAGGTTCAACGTGTGTCCCGACATCTGGTTCAGGCCGTCCACCGCATATTTAAACATGAAGGGCACCATCACGTTGGTTATCTGGAGGACAAGCAGAAAACAGGAGAGGTTGATGTGTTTTTCTTGGTTCCTGAGTGCACTGATGGGCAGAGGCTTTAACAGCGTCCTCCTGCAGACACGGCTCAAAATGAGCTGCTTGATGCATCCACTAATGGAACTGAAATGGTTATTAAAGATAATTAAAAGCTCGCGGACAGCTGCTGGGTCGTGCCAGTAAACAGCGCCGCGACATTTCCCTCGAATCTGGCCCCACTTTCGCTCACCCCTTTCATCGTATGTGGCACATTTCAACAGCACTCGATGATGAATCTTGAGTGAATCTCGTGTCAAGAACATGTCCTGGTCATATTTCACCCCCGAAAAGACCAGTTAGATGTTTTGTACGGTGACATTTTTTGTGACAGTTTAGCACATTTTCTACCAGAATTTCCAAATTGTTTGTTTGTTGTGTTTAACGCCAGTCCAGCTTCTGTGGCTATTTTCATGACGAGAAATATTACGGCTGAATTATATAATTTACCACTTGCCTTTATAATCTGAGAAATGCAGTTTTGTGCATTGGCTTAGGCTTCCTTGTACCTATATATGGAAAAAAAAAAACTATATGATTTCTAAAGATAAACGTGACACTGATTAAAATTCAGCTTTGCATCAGAGAAATACATTATACTTTAAAGTACATTAAAATAACAATGATAATGTTTTTTTTTTTTATTATTATTCCTGTGTTTTTCATCAAATAAATGCAACTTTGGTGAGCAGAAGACTTTTGACTTCTTTCAAAAACAAAACAAACAAAAAAAAAAATCCTACAGACCACAGACGTTCACACTGGTGCCAAGCCACCCATTTAGTTGAGCTCTGCACGGTACTCATACATTTAAATTAAACTAAATTGTACATGAGTACGTACAAATATATTGAACATCATCAGAGAAAATCATACCTGGAAAACAATCTTGAAGCTAATTCTGTCATTTACTCAACCTCATGTCCTTCCAAATCTGTATGACTTACTCACTTCTGTGCAACACCACGTATGCTGGACTCCACTAGCTTTCATAGCAAGTACAAAAAAAAACCCAGACATTTCAAATAAATTATTTTGTATTTTCCATAGAAATAAGAAAGTCATGCAGTTTGCTTTTACAAGAAGCAATGTCACCGCAAAGCAAAGCAGGGATGCGTAACCTACTAATTACTGCACTGAAGCTTCATTTGTGGAAGATAAAAATGAGCTGCCAGCACCTCAGAGATAATTTCTCTTTCAAACAGCACGCATCCATAGCAATGCCCTTTTCCAAGAGGACCGAGTCTGGAGGCAAGTGGCTCTGAACCCGTTTTATTAGTTACAACAGCCGCCTCAAACGCACGGCACGAGCCAAACAAAACCTGTATATCTGTGAGGAAGGTTTGATAAGCTTTCTCTTTTGGTTCAATAATAGTGGACGATTCCCTCCATGCTGAATTCTGAATACATACGTTTCTGAAGCCCTCGTCAGTCTGCAGACACATGACACCTACACAGCTGAGCAGGTCTCCTTAGATTTGATTTATACATCTAGTTACTTTAACACACACACACTGTAAGATTAAACACATGTTTAAAAGAGTATCTGTTGTTGACGTTTTGGTGGTTATCAAATACTCATTCTCGGTCATTTGCACTGAGAATATCACACAAGCTGATGGGGAAAAAAAGAAAGTGTCAAAAAAACAACAACAACAACAAAAAACATCATTTATTTTCTGGGTGTAAACTGGTGCAGACAGAAAGAAGAATAACTTAGAACTATTGTGTGACCGAATGGTTAAAGTTGTCATGACGTGGGGGATATGTATGGGTTCAACAACACTACAAAAATAAACTGAGTTTCAGAACTCAAAACTTCCTCATGCATTACTAAATTATGACATGAATTATTTAATAAAAAAAGAAGCCTTTTAAATTATAAGTGGACCTAAGGGGTGGGGATCATAGTGTACATTGCTTCTACTCGTATTCATATTTAATACAAATACAAATTTGGTGCAAATTTAAGTTTCGATACAGGTTTTTTAGTTCAGCATGTATTATGAACAAATGCAGCTTTGTTTTAACTTCTGTGTGTGTGTGTGTATAACGTAATCAAAGAATCAAAGTACTGACTTTGTGAGGTATATTGATAGATTTACAAACAACATATACACTATAAAAAAAAGTGTGTAGTGTGGGACAAAACTGTTTATACTAATATGTGTCCCTGGAGCACAGAACCAGTCTTAAGTCTCTGGGGTATATTTGTAGCAATAGACAACAATACATTGTATGGGTCAAAATTATCCATTTTATTTTATGCCAAAAATCATTAGGATATTAAGTTAAGATCATGTTCCATGAAGATATTTTGTAAGTTTCCTACTTTAATTATATCTAAACTTAATTTTTGATTAGTAATATGGATTGCTAATTACTTAATTTGGACAACTTTAAAGATGATTTTCTCAATATTTAGACTTTTTTGCTTTATAGGTTTCCAGATTTTCAAATAGTTGTATCTCAGACAAATATTGTCCTCCTAACAAACCATACATCAATGGAAAGATTATTTATTCAGCTTTCAGATTATGTATAAATCTCAATTTTGAAAAATTGACACTCATGACTGGTTTTGTGGTCCAGGGTCACATATACTTTATTGTTGTGAAAGTATCTGGAAAATAATGAAGGCCAGAGTGAACTCCTGTGAGAAAAGTGCATGATCCAGGTTGTCCTAAAGACGAGAGATGTGCTTTATATATCATGCACTTCAAATGAACTCATAGGCCTGTTTTAAGCAGCTTGCCCTCCTGCCACATGCACGTGCTGTTTGATGGACGTGTCCCTTATGCTTGCATCCTTATATGTAATTGTTGGAATAAGATATACAGTTGGCTAATATGTTTTGCATCCAAAATTGGGAGCACTTCATATCAGCCGGTTACAGCAGTACTGACAGACTTTATGTAAAGACAGTCAAAGAAAACCTGCAGACACACCAAAATGTGTCCCATCGTAACATTACGACCCCAAACACAACATATTAAAATACAAACAGCCTAAACTTTACTCGTCACAGAACTAGAGCTGTATAAAAGACAATGGCCATTAAATGATATAGCGGTGGTATGATAAAGAAACACACCTTGGCTCCAGCGAGGAGACCCAGTGAGATGGCCACTCGAGCGCGCAGGTCCGGTCTGTCCTTGGGCCAAACATACCACAACATGGCCCCCAAAATCTTCGAGGAGTTCACTTCCTTCAGCTGCAAAAAAGCAAAAGATATGCATTTTTAAAAAGGTTTCCCGTGCGAACCACAGACCTTATTTTAGGAGATTTAACCAAACTCTCATTCAAAAAAAAAACATTGCCTCTGGGACGATGGAACGGACGTGCTACAATGCTAACTCGCTACAAAGTGACGTCATAGCTTCACCACTCTATAAACAAGATTAAACTGCTTTTATTAATTCAACGTGACTGCAAAAACATACTGCATAGGGTGAACACAAAACACAACAACAAAACACAAAAACAACAATGAAACATAAGCAGAAGTGACAAATGAGTAATAGTAGAAGTATTCAAAAAGCAATAGCATGTATAATAATAATAATAATAATAATAATAATAATAATATTTTGTGACGACGGCAACAGTAATAATAATAAAAGTAGTGATAGTAAAGATGGTGCTGATAATAAGTTGTGTTGATGGAAATAGTAATAATAGTAACAGTAATATCAATATTAATAATAATAACATTTATATCAATAATAATAGTAACAGTTATAACAGTAGTAATAATAATAATAATAATAGTAATACTAAATATGGTGATTATGATAATATTTTGTATTGACAGCAATAGTAATATCAATAATATAATAACATTAATAACAACAATAATAATAATAATAATAATAATAATAATAACAACAGTAATGCTAAAGATGGCAATGATGATAATATTTTGTGATGACGGCAACAGTAATATCAATAATAATAACAATAAAAAAAAATTATTCAACATGACTAATAAACACAAAACTACAGCAATATATGGTTTATCTGAGTTCTTATTATTGTCATTTTCATTATAATAAAGTATATCTATAATGCAATGCTAATCGACATAGCCTTTATAACTGCTTAGAATACTGCATTTTTGACTTTCATGAGCTGTAAGCACTAATCATCAAAATTAAAACAAAAAACTTTTGAAATATTTTATATGTAATGAATCTAGAATATATGAAAGTTTCACTTTTTGAAATAAGTTACAAAAAAAAAATCACGATATTCAATTTTTTTATATGTATGTATACACACACATATATATATATATATATATATATATATATGTGTGTGTGTGTGTGTGTGTGTGAGTGTATGTGGTGTACATACATAGTTATACATACATAGTTTTTCATTCACAACTGTCACTCTCTCAAACCCAGTGTTTCAAGGCAAAACAAAATCAAACATCCCAGGCATTTCCTGTAATATTTAGTTTGTAAATGATTATGTGGTGCTGTATGACGCACCATATCTACAGCAGGGGGCAGCAGAGATCCACAGAGCCCTCTGCAATCCAGCTCCAGCTCCAGCTCAGTTAACCAACCCATCTACCCATGCACAAAACCAGACCGCCAACATCGTAATCAGCACAGCCCTCTGCAAGCACAACCCACACTTCTAGTGTGTCAGGTTTGCTAGATGTGTAAGAGCTCTCACACTGTAGACAGCACAGCTGATGAAGGTTTTTGAAAGATTGCCAGTATTTAACAATATCAAGCGAGTAATCTGTGCTGCTGAGGATAATCTACAGTTTGTTTATAAAACTGCTGTTGGGGCAGATGATGCAATTATTTATCCCTTACACAAAGCACTAAAGTAAATCTGGATTAGGGCTGCACAATTGTATAAACATCACATGTGAGGATGCAGTTTTGTGGACTGGTGTGAGATTAACTATCTTAGGCTAAGTGCAAGTAACATACAAGGGTCGCAAACTGAGATTTTAACACCACAGAAGTTCTTGGGTGTATATCTGAATAGCAAGCGTGACTGGTCTGACAATACTATCAAATCTATTTATCAGAATTAATCATAATGCTTTGTGAAACTGATACTGGGAAAGGCACGTTGTTGTGAATCTCCAAATGTCTTCATGATCCAATCATACACAGAATATACACGTAATAGTTTCAAAGCTACAGGAGGAAGAGGTTCTGTTAGTTTTAGATTAAAGAAGCATTGTCCATTTGCACTTCAATATCACAAATAATGATTGACCGAGTAATAAAATGATGCTTATATTATATAATCTGACAACTAGTGGCAATGGTGACTAGATCTGAGGAGAGTGTAGTTGAGCACTGACCAACCTGGTTTATTTATTTATTTATTTCAAATTTAGTGGTTTCGATTTTAATGTTTTTTTTTTTTTTTTTTTTTTTTTTTTTTTGTGGATAGGAAGTTCTGTTTTAAGCCTTTGATTAAAATGTAATAATCAAATAATAATAAAAATAACTTAATTCAAAACATGTATTATTATTACTCTATGAAGCACATTTTACTCTACAATAACAACACATTTCTCTCATTAATTTCTTGAAGTTTAATCAAACTCTTTGTCACGAAAACCACTGAGTTTCTGAAATTCAGATCTGTGGAAAATTGAAGAATGAGAGGCTGGTTGATGTTTTATATTTATTACATTTTGACTAAATACCACAAAGACACAAAATCACATTAACAGACTTTTAAATTAAATGTTGACCTGCTCGACTCAAGATCTGTGGATATTTGAATATCTATTCTAATTCTATTCTTAAAAAAAAAACTTGTCCCTTTTAGACTTGCACTCTATTCATTTACTGCTTGTTTTCTTTAAAATTAAAAAAAGATTTTTTAAAAAAAAAAAAAGCTTTTCAAATATTTTTGTATTCTATCATTACACAATTAACAAAAGAAAAAAAGGCCTCTAACACTAGCTTGCTCTATTCTTTTTCTATTCTATCTGTTTTCTTTTTATTTATCATATAATAAAAAAAAACCTTGCTATGTGTACTGTGTTAAAGTAAAATGAGACTTGTTATAGCCCTTATATATCATTGCTCTTTTGTTGACTTTGATTGCTTCTATTGTCCTCATTTGTAAGTCTCTTTGGATAAAAGCGTCTGCTAAATGACTAAATGTAAATGTAAATATAAGACACACAATTTTGGAATAACAAGCACCAATTAATATTGCACAATAAGCCAAAAAAATGGGTTTTAAAAAATCTTTTGCATTAAAAATCCTCAATATGGACTGAAGCTCAATTATATACACATGAGAGAAAAACAAACAAACAAACAAACAAAACCTTACCACATTTTTGGGGTCTGCACTGAGTCCTGCTCCTGCGTGGCCGTGCCAGCACTGTCTCTCTGCAGTCTGTGAATGCTGAAACACAGCGACTCATTAACACTTCACTTACCGTGCTCAGACATGAATCAATGTCTTATTCTCCACATACTTTCACTGCTTCTAATATCTTTGTGCTGCTCTGAGCTCTGCTGTTGGACCATGTTGATGACGCCCGGCTTCGACTTGACCGCTGAAAGAAAGTCAAGAGACACAAGCTAAGACATTTTATTAAATATAACGTGGAATGTATATTAGTCCTTTCAGTGGATTACTTTAGAGTTATGTACATACTTTAACCTGTTTCCAAAATTGCATCATATATAAAAACCTCTTCTTAAAGATTCATCTGGCTCCATCTGATATATATATTAATAGATTCATCTGGCTCCATCTGATATATATATTTGGTACCAGACCTTCACAGTTAATGAAAAGCCTGTTCATCTGATATATATATTTGGTACCAGACCTTCACGGCTAATGAAAAGCCTGTTTAATGCGAATCAATAATATTTGTTTTACACCTTGCTCTCCTCATAACAGCACATTTAGCTTATCACTATTTCATTCACAAATTCAGTCAAAAGGGACCAAAGAGCACCAGAGGGTTTAATAGTGATCGAATTATATACAGAATGCAATCAGAGAAGGCTCCCTTTATAATCACTTGAGCTGTCAATCATTCTCAAGCTCAGCGTGAGTGATCTGAGTTTCACCAAAACCCCCGTTATAATCGGTGATGCTGTTTACACGCCTCAATCAGTGCAACCCTCCAGGCAATGGGAGAAGGTCTTAATATGATGTTATAATCGTCACAGCTCTGCTCTTACAGTAATAACAGTAAAGAGCTCCACGGGTAAAACTGATATCAAATGCAGAGATGTTGTGCAATCACAGCAGAGAGTTTGGAAATGCCTTTTATTTGTAAGTGCACCTAAAGAAACATTATACAATTAGACACACTGATTATGTGTGCTGTATGACACACTGATAAAGTACAGATACTTGAAAGTTATATTTACAGCGGAGTAAAAATAAGTTACCGAGGTTTCCTACGAAAGACCAACAGCGAGTGTCACATTCACGCAACAGAATATTCACAATTTCATGAGTCAGAACCATTATAGCAACTTCCTACTTCAGTAAACAACGGCTAGCATGATACAAACCCACGCAAGCAACACAACAAACATGTTGTGCTGACAGTGCTTTACAGTACAGCGCGAGGCTGCACTGGTGAGCTCCTGTGTTTGAAGTCTGAGAGTCTGTGCTCGTCTCGTAAAGTGTGTGACAGAGGTGACTGTACCGGACACGTGCTCCGCTCTTTCCGTTTACTCGCCGCTCGGTGCTCGTGACAGGTCCACGCGTGGACGGCGCTGCTCTGCTGAAGCAACAAGTACAATTTGCGCCTTTGAATGTGAAATCCGTACTTCAGCGAGAACCGAGAGCGGCGCCATGTTGACATGGAGGGCTGACGGACCGTCACGCGTGACATCACTTCCGCGCAGGCGCCTCCTTTAGCCAATAGAAATACGACAGTGGATTTCTTACGATCGTTTATTTTCAATCATGACATGTAAAAAGGCTATATTCCTCTTTTTTAATTTAAATATGTATTTATACGGTCCGTGTATCTTTTGTTTTAAATAATTATATGTGGAAAGGTTTTATTTTCTTATTAATTAGAAGTTTGTTTTTATTTTTTAAGTTTTGTTTTTGATTTTGGTTTTTAATTTTTTGTTTGTTTTTTTTTTTTTGTGTGTTGTTTTGAATGTGAACTGTGATACCCGACCCGTACACTGACCTTTTTTTTCCTGTTTTTTTTCGTCCAATTTTCTAATACTATTATTTGATGACAGCAATATTTGGAAAACAAAATACAGCCATTTCTGCTTTTTTCTTTTAAACAAAAAACCAAGTTGCACCCTTTTTTAAATTTCATCTTTCATTCCGAAATAGAATAATGAATGAACGAAAAAGTACACGGACCTCCGAAATAGAATAATAAATGAACGAAAAAGTACGTACAGAAGGGATGAAAGGGGCGCCGCCCACACATTCAAAATAAATATTAAAGCATCTCATTTTTTTTTTTACCCATGAACAAAAGTACGAAAAATCCAGCTAAATTTTCGTTTTAGCTGGAGAAAAAATATGAGGGAAAAAGGAGGGTATAAGGTCCGTGTATATTTTGGTCATTTTATTTTCTACTTAAAGAGAAATAAAAAGAAATGAGAAACGGTTTGATTTTATTTTTTTCGTTTTAAGAAATTCTCGACTTTAAATAAAGAACCAATGAGATATAAAAATCGCTGACTGGTTGGGTAATGATTTCCTGTTAGATAGAAAGGTTTTTGAGGGCGCAGTGGCTTCGCTATTATGACGTCACAATAAGCAGAAAGTTAGAACGTTCGAAGAATATAAATGTAAAGTGTGAGCATCCTCGCGCATTTAATGTGTCTCACCATCAGAGACAAACCGTCTGAGGTAAGTCAAACTTTGTGTGTGTGTTCCTCCTGGGCATGGCGTTGGGGAAAGCTCTGTCTTTGTAAGATGCTCAGCCTCCAAACAAGTTCTCTCGCATTATATTGTTTGCCCAGGCTGATGATGGCTGATTATTGCAGATTATTCTATTGTCAGTTGTTGCGCATTGTAAACTTGTTTGTTTCTCTCGGGTTTATAATTCTAGATTTTTGTACTGGTTGTTTCATGGCCCTTGTAGATTAATAGATTGCAGATTATTACAGATTGCCACATTGTTGATTATTACGTTGTTGCTGGTTTGCACTTTCTCTCCAGTTTGTAACTGAACTTTTAACATTAGTTGTGTTCAGGCATGTTGGGTCAGACACTATTCTCAGACATAAAGGTTCAAAAGTTGTGGGGCACTACTTTTTTAAAAGGTACATGTTGTCTAAATACTAGTGTGTACTTTTGAGGCACTTATATAGATCCTTTTGGGGTAAATAAGATACAAATCTGTACCTTTTGAAAGGGTACTGTCCTAGTGACTAGTGAGTTTTTGTACTTTTTTTTCTGAGAGTGATAGACTGCAGATTTTTGCCATATGATATGCTTTTTTATGCCTTTTTTTTTTTTTTTTGTGTTTAAAAGTGCATATTATTATTTACTATGGGCATGTTTTTGGTTTGATAATTTCTCTCATAATATTAATTGAATATTAT